>NW_008628252.1:98042-112964 GCF_000691845.1 Merops nubicus | reverse complement strand
CCCCTCTACTGTGCTGTATCTTTGGGGCTTTTGGCAGTACACTGCCTCCATGACTCCATTTCCCACCTGCAGCACTGAAGTAGTTGCCTCTTCATTTCCTCTCCTAAGGTTTATCTCTTGGACCCCAAGAGCTAGGGGATGGGAGATGAAGATGTAAAACAGTGGCCCAATGAGTTGTTGATCTCTGAACTTGATAGTGATTTGAACTTTAGTCCAAACAGCAATAAACATATGTGTTTGGAGGCCAGGAAAGTATTTGAGCTTAGCTGGGAATGTGAAATGGGTTGCCTGGGTCATTTTGTTGGAGTAAAAGCCTTCTTCCTTCCTCTGCCAGGAGATTCTTTAAATGACCTTTAGGAAAACAAACAAGACAACAAACCCAAACTTAAGCAAGACAGCATGAAAACAGAACTCTGAAATGCACACCAGCCTGCTCAAGTCTAACCAGAAGACTTCCAAAGCAGAATGCAAAAGTTAGACTGAGATTTTGATGCCTAGTGAAGATAACTTTTTAAAGAAAAGGAAAGAAACCTGTTACAGACTGAACAAGTCAGTTCTTCTCACAGCTGTTATCACAAATCCAGCAAGACAGTCCATATATTATTTAAACCATCCAATTTATGGAACAGCTCAAACAAGTTCTCTCTACAGCAGTCAGAGTTGATGAGGGCTCACAGAAAACTTTGCAAAACATTCTGCTTTCAGCCGATTCTGCTCCAGCCATAGGAAGTTTTGCTCCCTTGCCTAGATCATTTGCATGAATAAAGGTCTTCACTCCTGTCACCCCTTCCCTGCCTCAGAGCAGAAAGTCTGGTGATAGCAACACAGTCACCTGTGCTGCTTCAGAGAGAGGTGGTGTAGAGCTTCATGGCCCCAGGCCAGTGCCTTCATATGCAGTGATGACTCTACTGGCAACATCATAGCACAGATGTATCAGAGAGAGCGCGAAAAGAGGAGCCTTTAATAACATCTATTCTGAGATCTGTTGGAACTGGAATAGCAGACATTAGCTGGAAGGCAAGTGCTTCCATCCATGGGTTTGAAAAGAGAATTGTGTTTAAAATCCTTTCGATACCCAGCCAGCAAACTGCCCATCTGGAGTTCCTTGGGTGTCAAAATGATGCATATGCCATAAAAGGAGGCAGAAGTCCACATGTTTCCAAATAAAATCCACACAGGCAGGGCTCTAAGAAGCTGTGAAACTGGGAAGTAAACCAAACTTTATCACCCTTCAAATAATCTTAGGTTTTCATTTTTCAGCCTGTGCTTGGATGAAAGTTTGCATCTTTTGTTGAGGCATCCAAACAAGCTCTTTTTTTCCTTGGTAACAATCCTTTGTCTCTCCTGGATTTTCTCACATCTGAGTCATGAAGCGATGTGTTTATATTGGAAATATGTGTGAGCAGATCTTCCCTAACTAGTAGGGGACTGGAGAGAAACAGCTGAACAAGTACAAGCTCGTACATGCACAGACACACACACAATGGACCTAGCACAGCTAGTTATAAATCTAATAAACTGGCAAGCGCTGCGATCCTTATGCTGCCCATAAATAATTCACTGCCAAGATGCTTGTAGGAACAGCACCTTCTGCATAGTCCATGGGAAACTCTAACGGGTACCGAGCCCTCCTGACTCCAGTTATTAATCCTGTTTATTGCTGCAGAGCCAAGGGGCAGCACAGAATGAGCCCCCTTTGGGCTAAGCACTATATAAACACAGACTCCTGAGCTTAAAAGGACTTCGGGAGGAGAAGTCTGTGGTATAACTATGTTAGCCCAGCCCCAGGACTGTCAAAATTCAAAATGTCTTTCCCTTCAAGAAACAGCAATAGCTTTTAGGCAAAATATTCTGCTTAATGTTAGAAGCAGACACAAGCTGCTGAGTCTGGAGTCTGGTAAGGGCATCAAAGTCTCCAGCTCTGAAGGATTTGGGTGAATTTTGCTCATTAGAGCAGTCTCTTTGCAGCATCTTTAGCCCCATTGGGAGGAAGTGGCAGAGAAGGGAGGAAGATTTTGCCCCTTCTTCTGGGCATGCTTTGTTTCAGAAATGTAATTTGCCTGACAAAAGGTACATGTTCTCAAAGGAAGGGACTGCCCTGCACCAGAAATGTGTGAAAGTCCCAGTCCTGGTAGCTTTCCCACATGTGGCTTCACTGAAGCGTTTATGGGGAACAGGGACCAGTTTCTCTGCTCCCTCAGCCCGGGGTTGATTTGCCACAAAAAGCCAGAGAGGAGAAGCCATGGAGCACATACATTCTACAACAGCAGTCATCAGCAAAGTGAAGATTTGTTTTGAGGGGCAGCTGAGCAGCCATTAGACCATCACCAGCCTTGACCAGAGACCTAAAGGCAGAAGAATATTGTGAGCCAACCTGTCCCTTTCCATTGTGGTTTCCACGTACACTCTGGTGGAGGCTGTTTTCAAAGGAGTGTTGTTGAAAAATATTCTCTTCAAGGGGTTCCTTTCACTTTACCCATTGAAGGGTGAATGAGACAGGATTCAGCAGAGATGGTTGTCCTGTCCACTCTACCTCTCACTCTACCACAGCATAGAAATTGCATTTCAATTGCCTTAATTGTAAAGTAGAAGAGAGACAGAGGTCTACAAAGCTCTCTCAGATCTACCAGTAAATGCTCCCAGTCTGTGCTGATCAATATCATTGACTTATTTTTTCAAATCCTGAATCACAGTCTTAATTTTTCGAGGGGCATGACCTAGCTGAGGTGGCTCCAGGGTTCCCTGAGCAAAGCCTCTTCCTGTGACTTCCACTGGCCATGGACTGCAGGAGGATACTTTTGCCTCCCAGCTGAACCAATCACTGCAACGTAGGAGACCAGAAGGATCCTGCTCATACTACGTTCTGCAAATCAACCTGTCTACACTTTCGTCCAGCTCATTCCTGATGGAACAGACTGCTCGGACTCGTTTCATGCGAGCTTCCCGGAGTTCATTAATACTACTGAGCCAAAGCATGGAAACTGGACACACCTGGGGAGACCTCCAGGGTTCAGGCCTGGGACCTTTTTTACAAGGAAGTTTAAGAGGGATGCTGGTTCCCCACACAGCAAGAGCTGTGAAGAGAAGGGGAGGTGCTGGTACCACTGGGCAGGAAGGCAGTCACAGGAGCTGTGGTGGTCTCAAAGCAATGAACAGCTGCAGGCTGTGCCTAGAGCCTGACACTGGGGACTGTGGCTGTGGGCTGCAGCAACCAAGGTGAAATTCCCTAAAATTAGACATTTATTCACATGTGTATAATATAATCTTGTAAGCCATAAAGCAAAAGTTGGCTCTACCTCTTCCAAGGTGGGATTCCCAATAACACCTTAAATGAAGTGTCTCAAATAAGGATTTAATTTAGACTCAATAAGGAGAGTTATTGCTCTGTAATGAAATAGCAAGTAGTTATTGCAAACACATTTAGTGAGGTTTAACAGCTTCGTAATAGATATGTAGAAGCTGTGGCCTGGCTAGAAAAGTTCAGTGAATACCTTCTTAATCTTTTACATGTTTTTGGTTGTTTTTTTTTATTTTATTTTTTTTAGGCTTGTTTGGTTTTCTTGGGTTTTTTTGTTTGTTTGTTTTTTCATTCTCAGTACACAATTACTATTTCATTAAATTTGTATTAAGCAACAGCCATGGGTGAGAAAACATAACTAGTTTTCCAGCATTGGCTTCTATTTTCACCTTTTGAAATGACTACCAGTAGTGTTATTTGGAATTAAATTCAATGCTGCTGTCCCCTCCATGGACTATTAAATGTATTAAATTGAGACTGACATCATGAACCGGAGACCTGGGTAGGGATCAGGAGGGCAGGGTGTTTCATGAGCTGCATAGGAGAGACGAAATATGATGTCTGCACCACCTTCAGTAAAGACCTGGTTCTCTTTGAGCCACCATTAGATCATATATAGGGTGGTGCTCAGGTTTGAGGATCCTGTGCACCTGAAAAAAATAAAATCAGGCTTGGTTTGGGGCAACGAGGCTCCCCCAGGACCACAAGGGCAACAGCATTTCAGAAAGACATGATTCCTCTCCTTGTGTTCAGCAGACCAACCCTGGGGCTCTCCTCTCTCTAAACATGAACACACAGAGCCTTTGGGCTACTACCAGAACAGGTCCCTAAGAACCCTGCTTTAGTCTGCTCCCCTTATTTGCACAAGTTTCTGCCACAGAATTGCCTCCCCCAAAACCTCCTATTTGCCCATTAGGCCTTACCCTCACCCAGATGATCTCAGCCCAGGCCAAAATGAGAAACTCAGGCTTAAAGGCAGCAAGTACAGTATAGGAAGCAGGTAGAAAGTAGAATCAATGACTTTAAGAGAAAAACTACAATCATACCCCATGCTATCACAAAAAAAAAAAACGTGCCCCAGCTAACAGAGGAGAGAATCACAGTTTGTTTCCACCAGCCAATGACTTAAATTGATCTAATGTAGGAAGTCATCCCAGCTAATCCTAATTTTATAGGCTATAATGGCCGTCACTTAGCTGTGATCACACTTCACCCAGTGTGTGAAAGAGACACAGCTCAAGTTAGGGTGGCTGCAAAGGCAAGAGAGAGATTATCTGCTTTACAGCTATGGAAAATGAGGCAGGAAAGGGGGTAAAGGGGAATAAATCCACCCTGATTGAGTAAGGCTGTTCCTTAGCACATCACAAACTGCATGAACGGATCCTGAGCAATTACAGAGATCTCAGCTCTGTATTGGTTTTAAAGATTAGTCTCCCTGTAATCTGTCTTTTAGGATCTAAATGGCCCGTGACAAAAGGCCTCTGATTAAGCGCTTCTTTTGCTTTGTTAGACTTCTGGGTGAAACTGGTGCTCCTGAAAATAAAATAACTGAATAAAGATGAAAAGGAGAGACAGCTGATTGCAGACTCCCAGTGCAGGAGGCTCCTCAAGTGTCAGGTCCGAATTTGCTGGAGTTTTAGACACAATTCATTCTGGGTCAAAAGCAACATGCTGCTCAACCAGAAATAAAACATGCAATTTTAGGTTTCCAGAAACTCTGTAGAACTATAAAACATCCATATAAAAAAATCACTTAGGTTACTTTTTCCTACTTTGAGAAAAACATTCCAGGTATTTTAAGACAGAACCCACTCACCAAAGCATACAAAACTGCAATATTATTTGGCTGACCCCTATCTGCAAGTCAACAGAAAATACTCATGAGCAAATCCAACCAACTGTACCATTGAAGGAAACAAAGCTTCACATTTAAGTTTCTTTTTTCAGTGGGATTTTACAAAGCTGAGAAGAGATTTTTTTTTTTTTCTAATTTTCTTTAAAAATTATCCAAGACTTAGCTTTTTAAGGACCATGGTGGCTGCAGGGGGAACAAGCAAATTAAACTTACTAAAAGCAAAACCAACAAACATAGCAACACTGTCTACACTTGGGGAAAGGGAAGACATAATTGAACCACACAGTGCACAGGGAGACCATCTTCTTTCCCATTAGCAAACCAAGAACTCGCTGTTGTATCAGTGAAGACATGCTTCTCAGCCATGACAACCTGTACCAAGCCACAGCCGTTTAGCAATACAGGACACACAACTTTAGAGCTCTGCTTTTTGCTTTCCCTCAGGACAGGTGAAACGCTGCCTTGCACAAATGTAGTACAAGCAAGTGGCATCTCTGCTGAGCGATGTGGATGGTGCTAGCTGGACATGTGCATGGCTGGAAGGCTAAGTCCTGAAGTGATGAAGGATGCCTGCACAGAGGAGTTGGGGAGGGGAACTCCTCTTTCCTCTCAGATGGCCCTCATGCTCTGATAAAAAAGGAGAGGGTTTTTTTTTTTTTTTACAGGTCATATAAACTGCGTACAAAATAATGTTGTCACAGGGAGAAAAATAAAAAGCTTGAACATCTCTCAGGACCCCACCTTTGAGAGAGCTTGCTGGCACATTGGCAGTAGAGGGGAAGGAGCAGAGGGAGTTAAGTCCCAGGGACTGTCCCCCTAGTACCAGGCACTAACACCTGAACCAGTAAGGAGGTAAACATGGTCATGGTTTATCAAAAGCAGGAATCAGGATGAAGTCCTCAGCTTGGTGAGCAAGGCAATGCCTCTAACATCCAGCAGAATTAATTATCTTTCTAACTCTTTGTCACTGAAAAAGTGATTGGCAACTCCCAGGTCAGCAAGCAGAGGGAACCTGGGCTGCAGAGCGTTGCTGGTGCAAATGCATGTGCAGTAATCCAGGGAAGAGTTCCTTCACTGCCTGAGAGAATCATTTCTCCTTCATCTCAGAGGGGATTTTTCACAAGCCCTGGATCCATTAGCAATCCAAATACACATCTGTTCTTCATGGGTCCACACGGTTCTCATTCAGGGAACTGAATGTAAATTTTGGTCATTTAATTGTTCAGGGTCTAGGCCTCATGTTTGTTCTAACTGGCTCCTGAATTAAGCAGCCAGACTGGAAGGCCAGAAGCATCCCAGCAAGCAACTGGCCAAGACCCTGTACCTGTAAACCTGATGGGAAGAATTCTGATTTTCTTTGTCCTCCTATATACACACCTTGAAAAGGTCAGGGAAATCACCCATTAATTCAGGAGTAGCAGGCAAAAGCAGAGGGATATCTGAAAGACCTCTGTGTTTTTCAAGCTTATACATTACTGTTCCAAGAAAGAAAAGAAATTAATTTCCTACCAGCCCCAGAGACCTGAAGATGCAACAGTGTCCCTACAGATGTCAGAACAACTCTCTCCTTCAGATCAATCTCTATGAGATCTCAAACAGCTGCTTCATTATTCCTGAAAACAAAAGGGCAATTGGTGTTCCAGATGTTTTAGCTTGCAACTGAATTATTTCTTTCTTGTCTCCCCTCAGCATCCGTTCCCATGCTTTGTTTTGCAATTCTTTCATCTAATTTGCAAAAGCAAATCACATGAGCCCAGCCTCTTGCCTCTGCCCCAGCTCAGCCCTGTCACTCATTAGATGTACAACAACATAAAAAGGAGATATCCCATGGAAAGAAGCAGGAGATAGCTGAAGTTTTGGCTTTTGGGGGACTGGCTCTGTGGATAATTACTGAAGAGAGAAGATTAATAGAGCAGCAGGAGACCTGTAGGTTTAGCAGTTTGGCTCCTTTATCAGCCTTCGAACAAACATCAGAAGATAGTCACAATTTGCCTAGGAAAGAAGGCAATTACATACAGCAGGATGCATGCATGGTTGATAAACTCATCCCTCAATATTTTTTCCAAAAGGCAAGCATAAACTTGGTGTACCCACCAAAAAGAATCGTTTCCAAAGTTCACCATCAGAAGGGTGCAGCAGATGGAGAAAGAACATGGGAGGCACGAACAAGGAGTTGAACTACCCAAACTGAGCCTGCAGAGCCACACCTCATGAGCTGCCCTCTCCAAGGTGTCCAAGGGACGCCACAGAATCTATAGATGTTGCAACCATCAGAGCCCTGGGCTGGGGCATGGCAGTCCTTTGATCCCAGCTCCACTGCAGGAAACTCTCGGGAAGGGCTGACTCCTCGCTCCTTCCAATGCACAGATCTCTTCGACCGCACCTCTGGGGAGAGGGGAAATTGTCAGCAAAGTAAATTGCTTTTTGGATTGGTTTTTGTCCCATTGTGAGAGCTTCACTTTAGTAGTTATCATGGGAAGGGGTGACATGGTCGGGTGAAATCTCAGAGGCTGCTGCAGGGGCACGATACATTAATAAACAATTCCTTGTGGCTGAAGCAGGAGCCCAGAGCAGCCCTGCTTCTTCAGAAGACTGTAGTTTTCTGCTGGAGTGGTGGGGAGAGAAAGACCTATGTTATACCTAAATAATAAAAATAATAAAGGGATGCAAATAAATAAATAAGCAAATTCTGCTCGATAAATGCATTATTAGCTGTAGTAGGAGCCATTACAAGAAGAATGGGAAGTGACAGCTGCAGGCCTCAGATAGCCAAGGCACAAAAGGGGAGTTTTAGACATATGTCCTTCAGATAATGGATTTGTTTCACTTCCAGTCGGGGAGGGAGGTGGCATATATGGGAAGCATTAGCAAGCTGTGTGGCATGTAGGGAGCAGAGACACTGCTGGACCAGTCCTCTGCAGGAATAATTCAGCTGGGTTCTTTTCTCCCCCAGTGAATCTGACTTCATATTTGTTTAAAGCAATGTGGGTTTCACTGTCCTTACCCTCCCTCCCCAGGGCTGTTCCCATAAAGAGAGGGAAAAGAGAATGTTTGGATTAGCTTCTTAATAAGTTCAAAAGAATGTTTCTTGCAGGACTGGGGACTCAGATTAATGAAATCATGGGAATGGGATCAGAGGCTCTGCAAGGGTCTGTGTTGAGGTGAGGGCAATGGAAACAATTGCCCAGCAGAGACAATCCAGAAACTGCTGTCAGAAGGCCCCTTCCTCTAGATATCTCAGGGATTTGCAGAAGTCAGGTCTGCCCAAGAATATCTTATTCACCAGGCATCTGTTTACTTTCCTTGGTCAGCCTCCCCAGTACGTTAAAGCCTTTCCCTTTAGCACAGCCCAGGTTTGTTGCATCAAGCAATGCATTTCAGCACAGCAGCCTTGCTGGCCCAGGGAGCAAGCCCAGCATCTCTTCCACCAGGACTAGCTTTCATATTTATGAGCCCTGTGCGGCCTGATCTTAAAACTGGGTATCCCCTCTACCAACTGCTACTTGACTAGGACAAGGAGCTGGAGCAGCTTGATGGGGACCATACGAGGCCATTCTGCTCCAGATCTTGCACCAAATATTCAAGCTATAGTTGCTGGCAACTCACCATAACTTCTTGCCTTGCTGCACAGGATGAACTGTAGAGAAAGCAAAGCAAATAATCTCCATGTTATTTTCTACTGTACTGCTTTGTCCATATTCCTAAGATTAGGATTCAGAGCCTTACCTGTTGCCCTTTTCCTGTGAGGCATACACCTTTTGCTGCTTTAACCCATGGCACTTTTCCAGTCACACAGTAATGAAAGCTTTGGGCCATTTCAGGAGCGTGGGAAAGCGTAGGTGGTGGAAGGTGGAGGGAGCACGACTCCCTTGTACAGCAGTGTGCTCCATAATAACAGTTTGAGAACCAGTTGCAATTTGCTGTGGATGATGACACTGAGGTCAGACAAGCTGCATTGTAATTTACGTCCAGGAAAATGTAACCAGGCATGACCAGACACCGAAGGATCACTCTTCCAGTTGTTACCAACAAAGAGCATGCAGCAGGAAATCATAGGGGCCTCTCCACAAGACCCCCCTCTGCCTTCAGCTTAGCTCCATCTCAGCCTAATTACACAGCCTGGTTTGCATAAGTATTGTCTACTGGCTCTCCTGCGTCCCCTGCTCGCTGTGTGTCAGTCAGAGCCATTAGCACAGATTGCACAACCGTGCTAGGGATTCCCCAAAGGCATACCTAAACTTTCCCCACAAAAATACCATCAGTCCAGCCAGAGGCAGCACCCAGGAGGGAGGATTTCAGCTTGAGTGGATAGAATTTGGAAAAGTTGTAAGTAACAGAAAGTGTGGTCTAATAATAGGAAGTGTTAGGCAGCCTTAATAGAAAGCACATTACGAGGCCATGCTCTGCATCTAATCTATCGTCTCCTAGTTAATTGCTCATCAGTTTGGTACAAAAACAAAGACTGATGCTGTGACTGTGCAAGTGGCAGGGCTCATTCCACAGTGAGTTTCTTGCTGCTAACAAAAGGCTCACGCCGAACACCAGCCCCTGCCTGCCCATGACAGCACAGCGTCTGTGAGGAGAACGGCTTCCTACAAAACCAGGTGGCCCTCCTGGACCTAAGGAGCTGGAAATCTGCACCCTCTGATGGCAGGGTGATGAGATGATGTTCTGTCTCCTGCCAACAAACGCGTCCAGCTGAAGTAGGGTTAGTGCTTCAGTGGTGAGGCACTGGAACAGCTTACCCAGTGAAGCTGTGGATGCCCCCTCCTGGAGGTGTTCAAGGCCAGGCTGGATGGGTCTTTGAGCAACCCGGTCTAGTGAAAGGTGTCCTGCTTATGGCAGAGGGGCTGATGAACTTTAAGGTCCCTTCCAGCCCAAACCATTCTATGATTCTAATGTTGCTTCATCTTGAATGTGATCCTTTCTCCCTCCACAGGAAGGTTTAGAGGCAGCTCTCTGGTAATGGCAGCTCCTGCCTGCTGTCTCCAAACCCTGCCAGTTTTGCTTTTGTAAAAACAGGCAACTACAGATGTACAAAAGTACTGACCCTGCTGGTGCAGTGTTACTAGAGCAAGGACTGAACCTGGGCACTGGGAACATTCTGAAGTTAGGATGTGCCCAGGGGACCAGAGGAAACCTAGTAGTCGCAGAAGAGCCCACATATAGGAATATGTGTAGGTCTGAAGCTGGAGGTCTGATGGACTCCGAGGGAAAAGGAGTTAGCAGGTGTGATGGGTGATAGAACAGGATTGCACAGGGCTCATAGAAATTACAGGTTACTAGCGATACACTTGGTCATTCTTTTCTTACAGGAATCTAGACTCATCCCATCTGAAGACAGGTGGAATAGGTTCATCTTACACGGTCCTCTGAGTGCCATCTGGAAGCATATTGGCACAACCATTTAATAGCACAGATCAAATTTACAGACCATTGGAAAGAGGAGAGAGGAATCTTGGTTCTGGTATCATTATTTGATTTGCAGGATTTTGCTTCTCCATCCCTTTGCCATTCGTGTGTGCATAGGACTCTGCTTATCCCTCTTGAAGCATTAGCACCGTTCCTGCACTGGTTCCTCACTGTCATCCTTGCCCCACAGATGAGCCCACTGAGCCTGGGGTGGGAAGGGGAGAGAAGAGGGAAGCAGAATTATTCAGTTATTGTGTTGGGAGATATGGATAGTGAGTCTGCAGTTCACATCCAGGAGAGGTCAGTCCACACCACTAAGTGGAATATCACTTCTTGGGCATGCCCTGCTGTCTCTGGAATGGTTGTTCCTGTGGTGACAACCAAACCTCCTGCGTGGTTGTGACATAGCTGGAAATGAGATCACTTATCTCCCGGGGAGTGCCAAAATTTAGCCAGTTCCCAGTTCAGCGCACAGACGATTAATGGGAAAGGGTGACTCAGTCCCAGGGCTCAGTGCAGCCTCGCTGGGACAGCAGCACGGAGGACGTGGTGCAGGGAGAGGCTCAGCGTGCAGAACTGATCCTCACATTACTCACACAGATAAGGACTGCTCGACCTGGACCCAGGAATTCAAACCACAAAATCCGTGATCCACAGGTACCTTTGGGTACCATGGGATCTTGTCGGGCACTATTTCAAGACTTATTTTCTGCTTTTCCTACAAAGACATTTCTAAGAGGCTGGAAAGACTGTCTCCATCAAGCTGGGAAGTCTCCACAATCATTTTAGGCAGCACTAACTTCCCTCCTGCCACTATTTCTGTTTAGTCCCTGGGGCTATGCAGAATAACTTTGCCAGTTGGAAGAGTAGATACACCCATCTCCCAAGTATCCGTTCATGGGCTTCAGTGGGCAAGAGCAGGGTCCTGAGGTTTACTAGTGTCGTGGTTTAACCCAGCAGGCAGCTAAATACCACAAACATTCATTCACTCCTCACACCAGTGAGAAGGGCAAGAGAACAGGAGGAAGAGTAGAACTTGTGGCTTGAGATAAAAGCAGTATAATAGGACAGAAAAGGAAGGAGAATACTACTACTACTACTACTACTACTGATTAAAGAACTAGAACATACAAAACAAGGGATGCACAATGCAAGTGCTCACTACCCGCCAATGAATGCCCAGCCAGTTGCCAAGCAGTGGCCCTAAGGCAGCTGTCCCCCGAGTTTATATACTGAGCAAGACATCACGTGGTATGGAATGTCTTTTTGGCCACTTTGGGTCAGCTGTCCTGGCTGTGCCTCCCCATCCCCCGCCTCCTTGCTGGCAGGGCAGTGTGAGAAGCTGAAGAGTCCTTGACTTAGTGTAAACACTGCTTAGCAACAACTAAAACATCAGTGCGTTATCAATATTATTCTCATCCTAATTCAAAACGTAGCACTGTATCAGCTACTAGGAAGAAAATTAACTCTATCCTAGCTGATACCAGGACAACTAGCCAGAAACAGCAAGGTCAGCACCTTGCAACTAGTCTTCTGGGTCTGCACCAAGCCTGTGACCACCACACAGCACGGAAGACTGAATTTGCATGGTTTGGTAAGCATTGTATTAGCATCCCAGTTCTTCCCTGCTGGAACAGAGCTCCTTGATGCTTGACTTGGCAATGCTTTCTGAAGTAGCCTTAAGGGCTATCCATAAGAAATTCCCAAAATTTTATCACATGAATGACTGGTCTCAACTGGAATCATACGACAGGAGACATAATGAAGTGTTGATCTCTGGCAGCAAATAAGTCTAGGCAGTTCACCAAGCTGTTTCTAAAAGGCAGAGGATGACTGGCCAGAGGTGAAAATTGTCTGCTCTCAAGAATCTGCTGCTTGCAGTAGTCTCACTGCCCAGGAAGGTAGGGTAAGTTATCCCATGGCAAAAGATATTCTAATTTGTCTTTGGCTCAGCCTGTGAGTCTGTAATCAGTGCTGCTAATCTTTAATAAAAGGGGTTCACAGGAGCCTTTGTTTATAATGACATGGTGGGTGATAGCTCTTTCTTGTTATAATCCCCTCTCAGAAAGCATTTGATGGGGAAAATGCCTCCCTTGACAGTTTGCTGAAATTTTCATTTGCCAAAATGCTGAATAAACTTCTTGTTTGTCTAATGGAACTAGAAGGAATTGTGACACTTTTATTGTTTGTTTACTCCCTCACCGGGGCACCAGCTAAATTGGAGATGTCATCACACAGCAATGAGAATCAAGCTTCTTAATTTAACTGATTGGTTTGCAAACAAGGGTCTCCAAAGCACCACTTGGCCATACAGGCTTTGCAGTGACCACAGACTAAAACGCACCAGCAAACTCCAAGCAGGAGAAGCAGTGCAAGGGGAAGGTAATCCCAGAAAAGCTGCTTCTGCTACAAGGTATGGCACAGAAGCAGCGGTCAAACAGCATCTGTAAAACCTGCAGCCAGAAGACAAAGAGAGCAATACATTTTCCTCTAAACCCTACATAATTAGCAGCCGCTGCTGGATTAATGCTAGCACTAATTCTGAAGGGGAGGACAGATGATGACAGACAGACTGGATTTCTTGCCTGAATTCCCTCTATTATTCACTCTTTTCATACCCTTAAAACCAGAGTAGAGTTACTCTGGCTTTACACCGCACTATGTGAGGAGAGAAGGCAGCACTCTGCATGCAGACAGAGGAGCAGTCCCCCACGGATCAGTGAGATATTCAGACAGATCAAATGTTGAGCTTCAGGTAATTGGCAGAGATCCTTTAATGTCTGAGTTTAACACTCACCTGCTAGAAGAGAACACAATTAGGCAATGAGATGTGGAAGAGTCTGAAGTGCCAGGTATAATAATTCAGCTGTAGTACGCTGTTCAGTGGGAAGCTGAGGGCTGAGAGCTGTCAATTACACCCGGGGTGAATTAATACAACCAAATTCATGCACTGAAGCATCTTATTATTGCTATGATCACATTTGATTATGAAGCAGTTTGGGTGAGGTTATTTTTTAAAATTTATTTATCTATGTTAATTTTGTGCAGAGGCAAAGAAGTCATGAGTTGGGAATTGTATTAATTTCACTGCTTGGAAATATTTTAATAGCTGATTAGGTCGTTTGCTAGTTGTTGCTTTTTTTTCTTTCTCTTCTTTCTGCTCGTTACAAAATCAGTGTTTTGTACAACAAACACCATGGGGTGGCGAACCATAATCCCTCTTGGTTTTCATCCCACACAAAATTTACTCATCATTCCCTAAACTCAGCTTCCTGACCATACATTTCCTTGGCTCTCCCATGTACGTTTGAAGGACTGGCCTCTCCAGTGCAATCCCAAGTCGATTCTACAGTCAGAAGTCAATTTTACAGTCTGGAAGAAAGTCTCAACATCCTCCCCAAAGCAAATAAACTGCGTTTCATTCTTACAGCAAGCACAGGGGGGCTTAGTGATCAGAATCCACAATCAAGGAAAATCATAATTCAGCCACATCCAGCAAATAATGTCACATTCTGAGGGCATGACTGTGCTGCACCATCCCAGCCTGCCATCAGCAATGCTGCTATTTGTAGACCACAGAATCACAGAAAGTTAGGGGTTAGAAGGGACCTCTGGAGATGACTGAGTCCAACCTCCCTTCCAGAGCAGGACCGTCTAGTCTAGGGCAGGTCACACAGGAACGCATCCAAACGGGTCTTCGAAGTCTCCAAGGTAGGACACTCCACAACCAGGCAAGCTGGAAGGGAATCACGCCATTAAGGGAAGCCACTAAAGTCCCTTTTGCTTCTAGGTCATGGTATCTAACCTGAGCTCATATGCAGCTGAAAGTGTTCCGTGTTTGGTGCATATTTGGGATTAGTAGGAAGCTGTCCCTTCACAGGATGTGGCACAGAGGACACCAAGTGAAGCCAAGGACCACGTAGATAGCTTAGACATGCCATGGGAGACTGCAGGCAGGTGGCTGATGCCAGTGCCACTGTTCTTATGGTGAATGATGCTCCTGGAGTCCCCAGTCAGTGCCTTTCATCCTTCATGGAGGAAGAGAGGAAAAAGGCAGGCCTGGGGGAGGAAGAAACAATTCCTGCAGCCTGTCATGTTTCCTTGCAAAACTACACAAGGAAGAAACAATAATATTCAAAAGCCTAGCTGCCCTGAGATGATAACGAGAGAGGTTTTGTTCATCCCATTCAAAGAAACAGGGATCTCCTAATATTTGAGACTTTTACAACTTAGACTGAAAGTCTCAAACAGTCTAGAGATGTTAATTAGCTCTTCACCTATAGAGGACAGTGCTGCAGGAGTTTCCTTCTCCCTTCATATGGCACAAGTGATGTGAGCTTTGTGGTCACACCCCCTG
>NW_008628252.1:94774-98032 GCF_000691845.1 Merops nubicus | reverse complement strand
GCAGGAATGTCTGCAGATGAAAACCACAGCTCTGCCTTTCTGGACACCCACTCTGAACGAGAAGAACCTTTAAATGCCCCAAAGTGAGAGAAAGGACACTCCATGGCCTTGGCCAAGAGATTCCAGCACAGGCTCGACGAGTCTAGCTGCTAACATCAGGGGCTCAGAAACTTAGAGGAATCCTGCAGTAACATTTTTCTTTGGCTTAATTACCGAAATAGACAAATTGGAAATTGGCCCATCATGAAGATAAATAGCAATAAAAAAAAAAAAGCAGTTGAGAAAACTGTTCCTGCTAAAATTATAGTAACCCCCCCCCCCGCATCTCCCTGACAGAGGTGAGGGGGGAGGCCGGGAGCAGCCCCTCGGCTGGGCCGGCAGCGGCTCCCGTGATGCTCCTCGTTACTGCACCTCTGGGGCTCTTAATGCCCCATTTTGCTTTCAGTGCAATTATAAAAGGCCACTTACATTTGCCACCCCCCCCCTTTGTCTCCCCACCCAAAGATCTCTAATAGTCTAAATTATCAGCAAATTGCCTATTTGATAAGGGCAAGCCATTTTGCATTGAGAGCTGAACTATTTCCCACTTCTGGGGGATAATATTAGGCAAATAACAAGCATCATTCTTTTGACATGTACAATTATTTGCCAAATGTATGTTTGAATAGCCTGCTCCTTTGTGTGACAAGGTCCGTTCTCCATTAGCATACTTGACAGATGAATATGCTGGGTCCTTGTGGAAAACCTGGCAGTAACCATGGTGATTGGGAGACAATGTTTTGAGTGAGGGATGTATTATCAGTTTCAACTGGAAGTAAAAAAAGTGTATTGCTAACGAGCTGATCTGCAATCCAGGAGAAATACATTGTTCCCAGGTAATTAAGCCAATCTTGGTACTAGTTTTAAACCCACATAAATTAGAGGCAGAGGTGTCTACCTATTTTGCTGTTTCACTGGTTCCCAGTGGAGGTTTTTTTCTCCTTGATTTTTAATTAAAGTTCTCTTTGAAAGAACTGAAATGTGGTTTTCTTCATCCTACAAAGTTCTGGGGCCACCGTGCAAAGTGGACAGCCAGGACACTCTCTGTCCCTGAGTGCATTAGGGGGAGGTGAGTGGCCAGCACTGCAAAACAAAGCTACCAGAGGAGCTTCCCTCACCTTTGGGGTTACCTTGAGCTTTCTTTTTGGAGCGATAGAAGGAGGTGTTGCTCTCATGTCACTCTGGTGAAAGCTGCCAGCTCAGCAGTGGCTGTGGAGATCTTCTCTCCTGACCTTGACAAACCAAAGTCTTTGATCCCTGGGGTCTTCCAGCTCCAGGGCATGCTGTGGCTGTTTCCTCTGAGAGGAAGGTGCAGATTGAACCCCTGGAGAACAGCACTAAATGCCTATGAAATATTGGTTGGAAGGGACTCTCTGAAAACAATGACACTCCTGCAACTGGTGGGCAAGCCCCAACCTTACAAGGTCAAGGAGAGAGGAATGAGAAAAGGGAACTGTTTGCTCTGTTTGCTTTTGCCAACTGCAGAGTCTTGTTCCCACTTTGTTGATACAATTTCATCTCCAGAGTAGCTCTGATGTTTGCACTGGGTTCCAGTCCCTCCTATACACACATTTCCCAGTCGAAGTTCTAGAGAGACAGACAAGCAGACAGACACCACCACCCACTTAACGGTTACCTGGTGCACCTAAAGACACAGCTCTGGATACAGCACCAAATCTGTCACACAGAGGAGAGACATCCTTGTGCCTTCATCTGATTAGAGAGGCTGCTCACATGCTTCTCCCCCTTGGGAAAGAGACTAAATAACCTATGCATAGCAATGCTTTGCCTCGAATCTTGCCCATTTATATCTATACAGAAGAGGTGAAAAACATCTCCATTTTGTCCTGGTAGCTATTTTGCATCAGCTTTGCCTGGGGATAGACTGACAGAAAACCCAGGCATGGATGAACAAGACCAGCTTTTTCTCTATGCTCTGCTAATAAAACTGAGCAACCTGTTTGAAACTATTGTCTAGTCCCCCTCTGAACCCCCTGAATCCCCATAACACAGCACCTTGCTTTACTGAAAAAAAAAAAGGCAGATTATAGAAACAAGGTTATTATTAGCAGTTTGATTAGGAACATATTCTCCGCAGTCCTTCATTAGAAGGAATGTCCCTGCCTTTTTAGACACAAATTTGCCCTCATTTCCCACACACCTGGTGCTCTCTCACTTTTATTATTGTAAGATATCGTCTTGGAAAATGCTGAGCCAGGTGCCTGAGGTCAGGGAAGGTGATTTTTACTGGAGTAATGAATCCCACTGCCTTACAGGACAACTTCTCCTTGTCTTTTCCTTCTTTCTGCATCTTTTTCAGGCACACGCTAGATTATATTTTTTTTCCTCCCACCCCCAGCCTCTGTCCCCATCACTCTCCCCGTTTTGGACTTTGGCAGGTTGAGAGCTACAATTAGAGCCAGTGTTTATGGGGCCAGCCATATGGCTTGCAATGCAAAACAGCAGCTGCACGGGAATCTCGGGAGCAGCCCTCCTCAAGGTCACCGTGCACACGGAAGTGCCCGCCCAGGTGGGACACGCGGGCTGTCACTGGTGGATCTGTGACCACACGTGCCCACCGAGTGCCTCTGTGCAGACTAACGCTGGGTCACGCTGTAAAGACGGCTGCTTCTCACGCTTTGGACCATCGGGAACTCCTGCCTCCTCTCTGACAGACCAGCTCCAAATTCCTGCAAGGTGGCAACACTGCAGAGCAACTTCTGTGATTGTGGCACCCATGTGGCTTCCAGAGCTTCCAGCTGGCCTTGGCTTTTGGGAGTTGCAAGTGCTTGTTTTTTTTTTTATTTCTGGGAAAGGGAAAATAAGGTAGGTGACAGACTCAAATCACTCAGGAGCATGTGGTGCTTTAAATGCAAGGTCTAGGACAGCACTGGGACTGAAGTTTCCATTTTATTGGTTTATTTTTTAGAGGGAGTTTGGCTCCCTGGGAGAGCCGAAAGCCTGGGTAACACTCATGGAAAGCCACATGGGCTCTCTGGGCAGCAAGCACCTTGCTCTCCTGAATCAGATTTCTTCCCATTTTGTTACTCTCCTTCCCAGCTCAAAGAGAACTGACAACAAGGCAAGCACTGGAGCCCCTTGCCTGATTCATAGTCTCAGCTGTGCGTGTCATGAAAACACAGCAAAAAACTCCCATCACTGCAATCATGAATACATTACACCCATGCCTAAAGAGCTTCATCCCAGATTGGGCAGACT
>NW_008628252.1:38726-94743 GCF_000691845.1 Merops nubicus | reverse complement strand
AAAGAGTGTTTGAATCACTCATTTTCTGTAGAAATGTCCCTGTTAAAAGCAACCTGAGAATCTTCTGCACCCAGCTGCTTTTCAGGAAACTGAGTGCCAAGCTGACCAAGCTGGGATTTCCTCCAGGTCTCTCATGACATTAGCAGATACGCTTTTAAAGATGTCACATTCATAAAAGAGCAAGAATGTGACCTGACTGAAGCAGGCATTTCTCAGGCTGTTTATCACCCTCCGATAAATGAATGAGAGCATTTGATGCTTACAGGCTCTAACTAGACCAGAAGGGCACTCTCTGGGACTGTGCCAACTGCCCAGCATAAAAGTGCACGTCCTGGGGACTGAGACACGGGCCACTGAGCAGCTCATCATCCTGAAGTAAGCTGGGGAGCTTTACATAGCACGTGGTATCACCCACCTCGGAAATGCATCCATTGCTGCCTTTCCAGGATGTCCCTCTTCAACACTATGGAGTAACACAACACAGCAGTTCAACACAGGGAGGGAGGAAGGCCGCCACAGCTATCCAAAACTGCCAGGAGGAATTAGCCCAAAGCTTGCCTTTCCACAGGACACAGCCTTCCAGCCCTCACCAGTCTGACTGTCATGGCTGATTTAGGACCTGAGGTTCTAATTCTTGCCTAAAAAAACAGCAAGCGAGATCTTATTTGTCTGTGCTAAGAATTGCCCCCCCTCCCTTTCCCCCAGCCTATATCTATATGTGAAGGGATGGGATAGGTTTCCCAGCTAAGGACTTCATTCCCACTGCTGTTATCTCTAGTAACATGTACAGTCTTCATATGATGCTCACAAAAAGTAACAGATACGGAAAGATGACGCGCATAAAATTTCTCATAATGTTACGTAAAAAGTTTTATCAATGGGTCTTCAGGATTCTAAAAGAGATGAAATGTGCCTGAAACTAGAATTGTTAAGGTATGCTATGGAAATGTTAAGTGAGAGAGCAAGAACAAAAATAATATCTTGCATACCTTGCAAGATCCCAGTGCCTACTCACAAAAACAGGCACTGGGTGGCAGTGGAAAAGAAAGGCAGAGGAGGTGATGGGGCAGAAGTCTTTTCTGGAATCAGACATGTTCCCTCCTATGTAGACAGAATGCTTAAACCACGGACATCTTCCTGTGAGTCTTTAACAGCACCTAATTTAGGTTTTACACTATGTATTGCTATGCACACGGCTGCAGAGAGCAATTGAAAACATCTTAATGAGGTACTTGGGCTCCTTATATAGTCCATGAAGAGAGCTGGTGACTGACAAACAGCTGAGAAACCTAGGAGTGATCAGAGCAGCTCTGCTCTGGAGAAAACACAAAGCACAGCACGGCATGAACTTTCTCCCTTCAGGCAGGAAATAATTGCCTGCCTTCCCAAACCAGGGCACTTCTGTGCCTACCTGTCACTGGATAAAGTTTTCAGCTGAGCAAAGCCAAAATAAGAATTAGCCATCTTCAGGGTTTGTCAGTGGGGGATGGAGGCTTTCGGGGTTGCTTTTTGGGGTGCAAATACCCCCTTGCACTTTGCTGACAAACCTCGCCCATGCAAGGCTCTGAGGAACTGCTTGTTGGAGAGAAACAGCAAATCTGGTGGTGAATTCAAGGTTGTGCAGCCAGAGTTGCTCAATACCTGCATGTCTGTGCTCCAAGACTGACACACTGGGTGGTGAGGGGAAGAAATGACCAACCTAACTTCCTCCTATGGTAACCTTACCTGGGCAAGGTGCTGACCTGGGCTGTCTCCAGCAGTGGAGACACCACTTTGGACTTCCCGATGTTCTCCACCACAAGGCAGGAGCTACTGGTGCTACCCAGGTTGGTGAGGTGTCCAGCCAGAGTCATGTCCCATATGCAGGATTTCTGGGCTGCAGCAGCCCACTATTTCCAGAGAGATCCACAATGAGCGTTTCTATTACACATAGGCCTAAAGACACATTAAAATATAATGAAGTGTCTTAATCACCCTTTATAAGCTAAATTTATCATAGGGAACACTGTAAAATGAAACTGAAAGAGCAATTCCACAATGACGCTTATCCCAGAAGGACTGAGAGAGATTATTTGTTGTTAATGAATGGCAAATTCATTGCTGCCTCATCCCCGTGAATGGAATTTGTGGGGATGTGGAGGGGCCCTGGGCTGCACAGGAAACATTTTGCATTCAGCTCGTGGCAGCTGTTTAAACTGCCTGGAAGCTTGGTTACACTGGTGCTCTAATGCCCAGACACAGGCGTGTCTGCCTCAAAATCCTCTACTAACCTGGGGCTCAAGAGCTTTCCGGCCCCTCCAGATTCATTTGACTCTATCAGCAGAATTTTCCTTCACAGGGCCCAGGGGGAGAGTGGAATAATTTCTGCAACTTCTTTAATGAAGCCAAGATATCTCAGCCTAAGTGGTATCTTCCTCTGCAAAATTAAATATTTGTCAGTCACCAAATATTCAGGGTAAATACCCCAGGTACGTGATGTCTGTTGGGCTGCTGAGGTCCCAGCAGTGCTCTAGGTAGGAAGCACCTCCGAAGTTGCTGTCCCCATCTGTGTGCATCCCCACTGGATGATGAAAAGCACTGGGAACTTCTGGCCTTTCCTCTTCCCATCTCCTCATGGCCCTCTCAGAGCTCCCACCCCTCCAAACCTGCACCATTCAGTGCAGCCAAAGAGCAGCATGAGGAGACATCTCGCAGGATCACTCTCTCCCACAGACTGGCTGCTTGGGCACAGCATGACCCAGCCTTCAATGCTGCCCTGAAGAGCAAGGGTTTGATGAGCACACTGAGAGGCCAGATGGACCACATCCCACTGGGCTTCATTACAGACTTTTACTCTGTTCAGCACAAGTGGTCAACTATCTCTGTCCTCTATTCATGCCCCAGATGTACTGTTCTCCTGTAGTCTTAATGACAGCAATACTGTGCATTCTGAGTGCAGAAAAACCCATAGACGAGGCAGAAAGGCTCTTTGCTCAGATGTACTTCAAGTCTCTGAGGACCTCAGGGCTAGAGAAGCACCCAGCTGTCTCTCCAGCTAAGCAGAAGTGCTTGCCTCCAGCTCTCACCAAAGCCATGCCCACTGGACAAACCAACACAAGCTCCCCTAAGCAGAGGGGGAAGCAAGTTTAAATAACTGGCTCTCAAGCCCAAACCCAGCAGTAATCTCACTTTGCCCCTTTCCCATCTCATGTGTGCCCTTCCTGTGTGTCTTTTGCTGACTGCATGCCCCAATAAGAAGGACGTTGTCATCAAGAAGCAGCACACAAGCCAGATCTTTCCCTCCCATTCCAAACCACACAAGGAGGCTATGAGGTGGCTAACCACCAGAGGAATGAAAAGATGGATACATTCACTCACAGTGTAGGACAAAGCAAAGACAAAAGCAAAATGACTCAGAAGCCAAGTGAGCAGTCCAATTCAAATCAATTAGCATGATTATTACTCACATAACCCTCCCTCTGCTCCTGGTTGTGGTGGTGTCTGGCCATCACTGAGAGCTCTGCCTGCAGTGGTCAGGGAGCCCTCCCAGTAACTGGAAACCCTACATAGAGCATCCACTACATAAACAGACTCCCCCATTCACTGCAAGCAGAGCCAGCCTTCATACTGTTAACTTTAGAGGCAGGACACCTGATGTTAATGCTAAAGAGAGGAGACCTGGTGGCAGTCTCCTAATTGGCTTTCACCCAAGGTTGGCCAGGCCCTTGGTGAAAACCAGTCAGGAAGGTCTTTCTGCCTGGTTGTGGACATCATCCACATGTCAACCCTGATTCAGGACTGGGGGCTTAGACACCAGCACTTCAGTGTGTCCTTCTGCCTCTTTGACCATAAATTTAAATTGAAGTTCTTTGCGTGCTCTAGCTCTGCCTGCTGCAAAGCTCACCTTTCCTTCACAGGGCTAATTTCTGCACAGAGCAGCAGGAGCAGAAAGCACCATCAAAGGGCAAATGTTTTAGGGCTGTTCCAGTGGACATTATAAGAACCCTCAATGCACAGCTGGAAAGGTCCAGCTCCCTACTTTACCACTGATTCACTGTGTGAGTGTGGATAAATAAACCATTTCACCTCTTTCGGCCCCCATATAAGAAGAGCTGATGGTGCCTTTCCTTTGTCAAGTACCGTGAGATCTCAGGGTAAAACACACTCAGAGGTTTATTAATTCTTCTTTTGGACTCTTGTTATTATGGTGATCTGCGTGGTCATGCACCTTTGCAGTAAATATCAGCAGGAGATAGAAAAAGAGAGCTCTCCAGCATCCAAGGATCAGACAGTCCCATCGATCACAAACACACAGACCCATTTAAACGACGGGGTGCTCTGCACACGCAGCTCTGAGCTGTGAGGGTCTGCTGCTGGTGCAGCTCAGCTGCATGTCCTGAGTAACCTCCTGGACACACATCCAAGCAAACTGATGGTGTGGGAAAAAAAATCCTTCTTTATACATTTGCAGCTCAGGCATCACGCAAAGCCGATGGCACAGCGTGACCTTCCTGCCAGGAGACGCTGGCTGAGCTGTGTATTTTCCTTGAGGGTCTCATGTATCGTCCTCTTCTGAAGCACAGCTGAGGCAGGTAACTGTTTGTTAGGCTGTGTGCTGTGCACCTACTGGAAGATTGTACAAATACAGCATCTCCTAGTCCTTGAAGAGCCTATAAATAAATGGGCTCTTACCTTGACTGCAGGCTGCAGCATTAGTCAACACTCAAGCACTTCATTTGTAAATTTGTACACAATAGAATCCGAGACTCTTGAAAAAGCAGCCGAATGTACCTTTTCTGTCAGCGAGTGGATTTAGCGCTTGAGCAAACTGCCGGACTAATAGGCTGAGAGAGCACAGGTTCATATTTACCCACAGCAACACGGCTCAGAGAGCCACCGTGTTTGTGCTCCCTCCTTTGCCACCCTGGTTATGCCTCCAGAGCCTGCCAGGGGGGCCGAAGGGACCCGGGCATCCCTCTCCCCCCAGAAGGAAGATTGCACCATGGCTATCCATCCCTGGGACAGGGCTTTTTTTTAATTTGGCCTTGCAACCAGAAATGACAGGACCAGATCTCCTCCCACCATCTATCCCCTTCCTCCCTCCCTCTTTTGGTCGCTTCTGAATGGAAACAACTTATGTCTTGTCTTGTCCAGTTCTGGGTATTCAGCACACCTGAAAAGAAGGTCTAGAACAGTGAACAGGAGTTGGATGTCACAAGACAATATTTCTCTGCTGGTCGCTTGTTATTTAATACACAATAGTTATAATATTTTTTTTTCTAGCCCTTATTAGTCTTATAGCTAGATTATTTAATCTATTCCTCATTGACTGTCTTCACTCTACCACTTCAGTAATTTGTGTTATGGGCTTGCCGCTTTGAATTATTTAATTTTGCAAAGTATTTTGGGGAGGTGTTTGTCCAGTGCAACATACTGTGTCACCCTGCCATGTCTTGTACTGCTGAGATTTCTGGCAGTCTCTCTGTACAGGAAAGCAAGGGACAAAACAAAAGGATGCATCAGCTCTGTCAGCTGCATGAAACGAGCCCAGACTGATCAGTCTTGTTTTGTGAGCTATCATCTCTCACCTCAGTTGCATTGTGTGGGATCCTGTGTTATTACTGAAGACCAAGGACAGGCTCTGCACAAATGCCTGTGAAGGAAGAATTAAAAACCATCACACGCTTAGTGAGGCTAAATGAGTATTCAAATTGGCTAATAAAAAAGTAATGAGGAATGCCTGCAGCCCTGAGCCACCGAAAGAAAATCAACAAATGTCAGCTACAGTACAAACACTTTCTGTGGTCGGCAGTGGGGATTTCAAAACAAGGCAAGAAGGGCTTGTGGGGATGGCAGAGGAAAGCAACACAGGAATTGCAGCTGCTGGAGGAAGTACAAGGGAAAGTCATGGGGGAATTTTTTCACTGAAAGCAAAGACAGAGACACTTGAGGAAGCTCCCAGCTGAACCAGTGCACAGAGCCAGACTCCTTCCCCATCCTCCCCAAGGCGGCTGCAGGAGGAAAACCTCACCTGAGTATTGCACAGTCTCGAGAGCAATGGACTGCCAGGCTTCCTTTCCAGCCCAATACACCTTTGAGTTCAAGAAAGTTCTCCCAAGGACATTTTCAGATTCTTCCAAGCCATCTCCAGGCTGCTGGGGAGATGCTTCACCACCACACATAGTTTCATGAAGCGTAAGACCGTGCCCCCCGCTGCATCAGAGCAGTCCAATAGCATAGACCAGCTTGGGATGCTTATCCCTAGGGATCAGGGGATTTAGCCCCCATGAGGCTGCCTACCTTACTTAAGATGAGCAGAATTCAGCTCTGCTGCTTCCTACGTCCTTCCATCAGTGGCGTAAATTTCACTGCTACTGGGATAGATAAAGTTGGTGAGATGTGTGCTACTCAGGGGGAAACACCCCATTGCACAGCAGAGGAACAGGCTGCCAAGCCACTCCCATCCCAGTGAGATGAAGGAGAGGAGGAGGTGGCAGTGGGTAGGTGTCTCTCAAGGGTATGTGAAGAGAACTATATTAGAGGTTGTGAAATGCTCAGGTACCCTGGGGACCATGTAAGTACCTATGACAAGACAGTGAGAATAATTAGCTCAGCAGCTGTGGGTACTGATCAGGAGCATTTTTTAACAATATCCTGTCATGTTTGGGTCTATTACTACAGTCCAATGAGGTGTGATGCCATTTTTCCTGATGATGGCTTTCATTCCAGGAGCACTGAGGTGCACTTACATTTCAGTAGGTATCTTGAGGGTCCTTGGCATATTGTGTCCCTCATTTAAAACTCAAAGCACCTTTTAAAAATGACAAGCCAAAGAACCTGAGTCTCACAGACCTGTGGGAATAAAGGCTGACTCTGCAAGGGTCACAGTGTTAGAGTGTAAATGGGCTCAGAAGCAGGCCAACCAAGCTTTAAAATGCATACTTAAATGGGTAACGGGATTTCCTGTCCCTCCAGGCTCAAAATCTTTCCCTCAGCAGGCTCTCTTACGTTATTTATCACTTCTGCTCAAGAACAGCAGCTTAGCAGAGCAGCCAAACTTCAAAATGTGAAGAAACAAGAGTAGAAAAGTTGAATGAAGTGTCACCCTCAGAGCACCCCAAGTTCAGACTGAGGTGACAATCTGCAGGTTGGTACTTGTGTCTTCCCAATGCACTCATCTAACACCCTCCAGAATGATACCTTCTCCTTTGTGAGAAGCTCAGGGGTCAGCAAAGGAGAGAGAAGTAGCACTGACTTTTGTACTAGGGCTAGGAATGACAGAAAAGGAGTGTGAAGTAAGAAAATCGTGGGAGAGAGCCAGGGAGTGTGTTTTCCGGAAATGTATAATCTGTAATTGGACTAATTCTGATGTATTTGTGTCTGCAATTCTTTGTTTCCCTGTTGTTTGTATAACTCTTGATTGGAACATTCTACGTTGCTTTTGTGAGTTCCTAAATCCAATCCTCTCTGATGATGTACATGAATGTGCTTATGATGGATGTTTTCTTTCACCTTTTTGTTGCCTCAATTAAGGGATAACGAACAAGAATTGTTCCTATTTGTAAAACATCTCCTGCTACTTCCTGCTTCCCGATTGGCTAGACAATGCATCTTAATTAAACACAAAACCTTGTAACAACTTTCAAGGGAGAGAGACCAAGACTGGGAAGAGGAGAAGAAAAGGAGAAGGAAGGGAGAGGTGAGGGGCTTTTGTACTTTCAGTGACTTGCTTGTGGAGGTGTATTTGATTTGTTGCAGTAATGGCCACATCTTGCAGTTTTCTCCAAACTTAATAATGGGAGAATGGATAAGGACATCAGAGCAACCTCCACTGAGATCCATAACTCTGAAGAATACCAAAATCGATGCTTCAAGGAATAAGAAATGAGATGTAGAGCCTTTAATTTTTAGTCACCAGACAAAATCCAGTTCATCTCCTGAGGTGCAAAGAGAAATAACCATCACCTGGGTACCAGCTAGGTCCTTTGTAACAGAAGCTTACAGATTGCACTTAAGAAAAGAAAAAAGTAAAAGAAAAGGACAAGAGAAAGGGAAAGGGAACCAGAAGACTTTACCCTGTATCTGCCTCAGCAGAGATATGCAGGAAAGATGAGGTCATAAATTTTTAGTAAACTCATCACTTTGGGTTGACATGTACCAGGGTGAGGGGTGAAGCTCTCTGTGCACTGCCTCTGCTGCTGTGTGAAGGGAGACTGAGCACATCATGCCATCTTTCACCAGCACACAGTTCATTTGACTATATGATTTTATATCAAATCCATCTGGATTTGAGCATAAGTATAAACCATGCAATTTCATATTTTAGCCTAATTAAAGATATTACAGAATGTCATCTCTTCTGCTTATGAAAAGCAGCTTTAGCCTGATCTTTAGCCTCTAAGATCTCCTCTGTCACTCAACCAAACGTGTCTGGTTTGTCCTCTTTGGTTAAAACCCAGAATGGGCTCCTGCATGGCCCCTGTGGCTTTGAGCCCTAAGTCTGTTAGATCAGCTGCTCCTCCCGCCTCTCGTGCTGTTTCCAGTGAGTGGCAGGGTGTGACATTTGTGGGGAGGATTGGATTATGCACGGCGATGCCATCGCTGACAAACTGGATTCCATCAGCCCTTCATACTCGCTGCCTCTGCCAAGCTTTCCCATCCACAGAGGATGAGGGGCGACCGCAGGAAATCCTCACCCTGTGCAGGGAGCCTGGCCCCTGGT
The DNA here is from genome assembly GCF_000691845.1 of Merops nubicus. Lineage (NCBI taxonomy): Eukaryota > Metazoa > Chordata > Aves > Coraciiformes > Meropidae > Merops > Merops nubicus. The sequence goes on along the minus strand of NW_008628252.1, from coordinate 86,042 downwards.
GTAAGTGGAGCCATGTGTTTAATGCTTAACATACGACACTGGCAAAGAAGGGAGGAGAGAAAAGTCTTTGGAGCCTGGGTTACACATGCAAATACTGCCTGTGAAAGGCAAGTCTGTCTCCTTTGACACTGCTTGTAATCCTGATGTCATCCTCTTCACTCCCTCTCGCGCACACAGTGTTTATTTTGTCATGGTGCATCTAACACAAGACTAAAACCATGTGGGGCAGCAGAATTTTGCACGTGTCCTGGAGCCAAGGCTTCATCCCCATGGAATCCATATGTTTAAATATGGAAACAGAGAAGCATGACAGAAAGATAAGGGAATTGCATCTGGTCTTTGTCATCCTAATATAACCCTGTAGTGACATCTGTGAGCCTAGAGCAGCTCCAGCTGAAACAACTGGCCAGTTCTTCCTGTCTGCTGGGATATCCCAGGCAAACCCATGCTCTGAGCTCTGCTATTTCTTTATATTTGCTCCAAAGAAGCTAGGAGCAAGTATTGGATCTGTACGGTAAAAATACTCCATTTGCTCTCGTGCGCCTAATCCATCTGTAGCCGAGAAGGAGTAGACACCAATAGATGTCAAACCCCATGACTTAGCATGGATAAAAGAAGGCACATTAACCCATCTGGATCCTGGCATCATCTTTTGGTTCACAAAATAAAGAACAGCAGCCATAAGCATCTCCCATTGCTTTGCCTCAAAGCCCTGATCTGCCAAGCACCTTGCCAGATAAGAGAGGAGAGCTGAATTCCCACAGTCCCCTCAAACCCAAGCTTCTCTGAAGCTGCCAGTGAAAGGATGGGCTACTTTGTTCTCTCACTTGATACCATGTAAAATGGCCTTAGGTACTCTAGAGATGGAGGCTCCTGTAGCAAGGAGATAAGCTCGAGGTAGTGGCAGCTCTGGTGATAGGGACAGGGACATTTGAGTACTGGACACAATGCTGAGGCTCTCAGGAAGACATCAAATGGGCAGATAAGGATATTCCCCACCCGGGCAGAGCAGAGACCTGGTGGTCAGACCTTTATCTTTCTCCCCACATGGGCTCCCTGCTCTCCTTTGTGATAAAAAGCCCTGTTCTTAAACTGAGGAAAATAAAGAGACGAACATCCCTGGGGTGCTCCTTCCTTAGGGGAGGACCAGGCTTGGTGGTTTTTCCCCTCTTCCCCTCCTTTCCTGCTCAGTACGCTGTCTTTTCCTGTCTCCACCACTCCTGCCCCTGTTCCTCCTGCCTGTGCCTTTCTTCAAGAGTCAGCAAAGTCAGGGATGCTACGTGGGAGCGTTGCTGCTCTGGGCGCAGGAGATGCCATAGGCTTTTTTCTTTTTTCCACTGCAACTTAAAAAAGAAAAAGAATCTGCTAGCCACTCAATAATTAATGCTTATGAGCACTGATTCAGCATGTCAGGAAGAGAATTTTGCACTCCTATTGTAGTCTTTTGTAATTGAATCTTATGCTGTTATATTAGTGTGGCCCCAGGTGAGTATGCAATAGCTGAGGGGGGAAAAAAAGGTAAGATAAAGGAATTACAAAAGAGCCAAGTTAATGTGAGAACAAGGCAATGTCTTCTGTGCCTCAAGGTGTTAAGTTAATCTCTGATAAGTTATTAACTTATTAATGGGCTGAGAAGGGATGAACTACTTTTCATCCAAAGTCCCAAGTGCTCCTCGTTTTCTTCCACATGCTTCTCCTTGTCAACTAATTCTCCTTTGGTGGTGTTCCCCCATTGCTCTGCCTCCTTTCCTCCACATATCCTGTTTCAGCCATAATGAAATCTGCTCAAAGGAGCTCCTCTGTGGAGTGATCACATCGTGCTCAAAGCCTGGGATGTGGGGACTGCAGGAAAGATTCAGGGGCAGAAATAGAGAGGATGAAAGCTAAAGAAAATTTTATAGAAGATTCTAATTAGTCACTCCTGTTGTTGACTAATCACTGATATGGAAAAGCAAAAAGAGAGGTTGGTGGTCTTCAGGTTAAACAAAAGGACTTGAAGTTATGCACCTCTCTCCCAGCTGTCAAACTAGCACTGAGATCGCAAAGGATATTTCTGCACTCAGGGCTCAACGTATGGTACACTACCCAAGACCATCAGTGCCATTCTCTTCATCTGGTCAAAAATGGAAAGGAAGATGGTTTAAGGATGCTGAGGGTTGAGTGATTGTCTCCTTGGCCTAGAGGAATAGGCTACAGAGGGTTAGCACATCAACACAACAGACTTCTGGCAGCCTGAGTGGACCAGAGACCTCCCTGCAACACCCCACCAGAGCATGACACTGTTTCTCCAGTGTTAACAACAAACTGTACTTTCAGCCTTTCCTTCCAAGCTCAGACACTGGTGCTGTGGTTGCAGGAAGCAGGTAAAAACAATACTGTTCATTATATTCTACCAAAGATGATGAACCTGATAATTCTTCCACACAAAGTATCAGTGACCTTTCAGCCAAGGAACGGCACGAGGCACTGCATGCCTTACACAAAGCAGGAGGGGAACAGAAAATAACTAGCAGCCAACTTCAGAAAAACACCCAAGGGGTCTTTTCTGAATCGGCTGAGGCTTCAGCCCAAATCTTTCTGTTTGCTCAGAGACAGGTTGGCATCTCTGTCTGTGCTGTTCCTGCTGCTGCTGCATGGGGCAAAGAGCTCACCAGAGCATGAAAGAGATTGTGATAGAGATACACTGACTGCTGTCCTCCTTCCACAGAAAGGCTCAGCTTCATATCCCGAGGACATCTTAAACACCAGCTCCACGGAGGGGAGAGGGAGGGAGTTGCTTCTTCTTTGCCCTCTCTCATTTTGTTCCTGATTATTATTTGCAATTACTTATTGCTAAGGCAGCTTCTCAAGTACATAAATAGAGGAAAAAGAAATCCCCTTTCCCCTCCCTGCTTCGATACATGCACTTCTCCATGCTGCACCCAAGCTGGTTGAATTGTTCGGTAGATAAAAGCCTTTGTTGAAGATTCCCCTGCATTCCCACTTTGTGAGCTATTCCCATGCCAGTTCTGCTTTCCAGCAATATCAGCTGTGCATATAAATTTTCAGACTCATCTGGATGAATTCTCTTCTGCCAGCTGGCTGTTTGAAAGCACTCCCTGAGACCATGTGCCATTTGCTCTGTAGGGGCTGGCTGGCACCAACATTCCCCGGATGCTGCTGTCCTGCCAGGATGCAATGCCCTTGTCACCATGAGGGGGAAGGGGTAGAACACCTTCCATCCCCAGGGCCTGCCCACAGGGGGATTGTTCACATGCAGGCTCTTCCAGCCTTTGCCATGTGACTGCTTCAAGATGGTCTTCCATCAGCTGAAGTTCATCATTTATGCCAGCCTCATGGGAAGCTATCATAGGAACAGCTATCAAAATACATTCTGTGTCATGAAAGCAGTTATACTCAGGAAAGCAACACTCAATGCTGGGTCTTGCAGGCATCCAACCAGCAAAAACCAATGACCGACAGATAACTAGGTGAAACCTGCACTCTGCCCCAGATGCTCTGTGAAACCTTTGGTGTGCCCCTTCACAGGGTCTCCGTTCTCCCTCTGTAAATGTGGGGGCAATAACAGCACTGTCCCACCTCTCAAAGTTGCTGTCAGGATGAATACCCCAGCGAACAACATCCTCACATCCTCCAGTGTCAAAGGCCACTGAACACTTAGGAGAAACAGTTTTTTTGGAGCAAGGCATTAAAAGCATAGTCAGCGATGGGAAAAAAAAAAGGATTTTCCTGTCCCAAAGTGTAACTTTAGGGACGGAAAAGGAAGGCACTAACACAGCCTTACCAACCCAAACCCAAGCTGACATTCCCATCCATGTCAATGAAATGTTGAGATCTGTAAACATTTTCACGAAGACCTAATTGTTGGTCAAATACCCAGTAATCAAAAAGAAATTGTGAAACTTTCATGGTTATGACCACAGCATAAATATAGGGAAGCAATCCCACACTACAGTCAGTATCTCATTGTTAAATGGAGATAATCATCCAAGCAGATTCCCACGTGGTGAACTCTGGTGATGAATGGGAAGCAGACCTCCTCACAGACATGGGAACACAAGTATCTCGTGTGTTTGCTGCATGAAAACATAAATCATCCACAGCGTTATAATGGCTGGAGAACAGACAAAGGCCCTCTGCTAAGCTGAGCAGGAATCTGAGTCCTTTAAATGCAGGAACTGTTGTGAAGTGGTTAGTGTTCAGCTGATCCACAGGATCACAGTGGCTCCTTCTGCAGAGACTTGTGTGTGAGGAATACAAAAAAAAGCACTTATTTACCATCATCCTCAGCTCAAAGGGTGTCCATGGTCTCCCAGCCAGAGAAAGCAGTAAGCCCCAGCTGACCATCACTGGAGTAGACCAAACAGGATTCCAGCCTGAATTTGCACATCTAAGCAAAGCTGGTCTCAGAGCTTTCTGGTTGGAGCTTGCTCATGTCTGGCTGGTTCCCCTGAACAGACCAGCTCCTGAATGTGTGATGGTGGTGTGATGAATGGAGCCCAGCACATAGGAGTAGTTCAAATACAGTTTTGATTTCCCTAGGTTATCAATACCTGTTGCTAGGCAGGTGAAATGCCATTTATCCGCCCCATGCCTTTGATCATACACAAACCAGAGAGGATTCCTAGTATGTAACTCTATGCTCTCTGACGAAGAGAGCAGTGGAAGCCACTGCACTTGTATTGCTTCCCACGTCCCTTAACCTGCATTTACACAGCCTTTCATGTCCTCAGAATTATTGCCTTCTGATGCAGCATTATCCCATGTTGACTTATTGTCATATTCATGGCAGCATTACATTCCCTGGGGAAAAAGGGCTCCTGGCAGTACTGCTTTGAGAGACCCTTTATTATATTGATGCCAACAGAGATTGCCTCTTTGATAAATGAGCGTGTACCTATGAATAAATACAGGAGTACATTTTATATGTATTGTGTATCTACACTGACAGAGCAGAGGTTTGAGCAGGCATGTGCTTTTAATATGCATGGAGGACACAAGACAGCAGTGACTGGCAACCATAGGTTGCTGCATGCGTATTTCGATGACAATCGGAGGATTCCAGGCCGCCATCTAGACAGGATGTTTCCATTGCATCCCTTTTTTTTCAGCAGCTGGGAGATACACACTCTGCACTCTGACTGGGTAGGATAATGTTTGGGTATAACAGAACTTCTCTGTGAATGTGAATTTGCACACTCAGCTATGTTGGCCTGTCTTCTGGTCTCCCCTGAGGCAAGAAAGCAAAGGGAGATGGAGCTTTCCATGCATTCCCAGACTGACAGAACGAGGAAATTGTGTATGGAAATTATTGTCCTCTTGGGAGATCTTTCTAGAGGCACTGTGTGAATGTGGGATTGTCACTGGGATGCTTTGGTGCACACCAGTGTCTGGGAAGAAGCAAGTCCAAAATGGTTCAAGGAGCAATGCCAGGCTCCAAAGCTCATTTTTGTTGCCCAAGCCTCCAGATGAACAGATGACTTCTTCTACAACTCCAGGCCTGAGAACCCACGCCAACCCATACCTGAGGCAGAAGTCTCTGTGTGCTGCCCTGGTTGGAGAGCAGCACGGAAGTACACCATCCTGCAGAAACAATCTTCAACAAGAGCCAATGCAGGAACAGAGAATATCAGTTCACTGAGGAGCTCAAAGAGTAAAACTTTCCCCGGAGTGCTTAACTGAGAGGTGCCAGGGGCCAACAGAATCCAGACTTCATCCTCTAACACAGCTCTGCAAGAAAAGAGTTGGGAGGGAAGGGAGAAAGCACTTTAGCCATTCTCATACCTCCCCCAAATGAGCTCACAGTCCCTGGAAGTGGGAATAGCAGCCTGCCCCTTGCCTGGCACCTCCCTGCCTGACACCTTGCCCCAGCCTAGGGAGCAAAGGAAATTCATTTCCCAGCTCCTGCTGACCCTGCTTGAACGGCTCGTTGTTATATTCTCTGAAAAGTTTAGAAGTTGTCTTTGAATACCGTAACAGCAAGGTGATGGTTACCAAGGGAACAGGCCAGGAGAAGGTCAGGCTTTTCTGGTTATTTTTTCATGCTTTATCTTGGCTGAAAGTTTTTGCAGACAAATCTGATGAATATCTTTCCATCGTGCAGAAATAATGCCACTATCCACTTGGAAAAGGACTGGTAAGAGGGGAAAGGGGTAGCCCAGCACACCCATTCTAGGGAGTTACCCTCAAAATTTCCTGTAATGGGAAAACCCTATAGTACCATCTGCAGTTGTGATTTCAATCCAGAGGCATAACAAGGAGACCCCCCCAGTGATGAGTTTAAAACAGGATTTGCTTGGAGGCCATGGTAGAGGTACAGAGTAAAATATCCCTGGAGCATAAAATAGAAAACTGAACCAGAAACTTGCCTGAAGTAAGTCAGCACAGCCCTGGGAGTGCCTGCATCTCCATGGAGCTGTCACTTTCACCAAGAGAAAATTCAGCTCTCCAGGGAAGATGGTAAAGCTGAGATCTAAATGTAAGGTCTCACACACCAGGGCATCATGTGGATGGAGCAATTTCTGCTGTAATAAAAAGCCCCAGACAAGGAATTAAAATTGAAGTAGCTGCAGAAGAGCAGGGTCTGATGCTGCCCTTCACGTGCTGATTGCTCAATGGGGTTGCGTCCTGGCCACAGAGGACTAGATCTCTGCTGTTTTAGGAGGGTGGTCATCCAATGACCAGGTCCATTTTTCATTCTGCACGTGGCAACTGTTGTGCCACTGCTATTAGCAATACTTTTGATTTGCAGTGCTGCTGTTACCACAACAGGCTGCCTGCATTAAGTGAGAGATAGGAACCAAGGAACGGCCCTTTTAGGTTCCTGGTGCATGTTGAATGCCAACTGCTGCCATTCTTTCTCCTCTAAGAGCCCTGCCAAGCATCCTTGCCCTCTGCACTTCAGTTTGGATCTCTTTCAAAGTCCTTTACTAGGAAAAACACTTTTGCTAATGAAAATCTATAGCTTTGCTGGCCTCAGTTATGAGTGCTGCTAATGTGGGCCTCAGGAGACCCTGATTTTGTACAGCAGATCCACTTGACACAAGTCAACATGAGTTGCCCTTCCAGTCCCTGACACTGTCAGGCAAACTGTCTCTCTACTGCAAGCAAAGACCTGGCTCTACTAAACATCTAAATGTCAAGGCAGGTCAGCCAAGGTGTAATCAGCTCTCATGGCATAGCCACGGGCTGCAAGGCTTTGTACTGGTGGCCAAGCAGCCTGCTGCTGGGAATGAAACTCTTCCCCAGCTCTAAAAGCAAATCAAAACTCCTACCTACCTCCAGCTTGGCCTTCACAAAAGAAAGCCCAGCTAATAGCGCTGATCAGTCGATGACATATGGTTTTGAAAGAACAGGTTTTGATTTGCAGACAAATATGTGTTCCCAGCACAGAAGTGCTTGTGGTTTGTGCTGAAATAGATGTTTTAGTGCTGAATTGCTGGAACTGGGGGCTTTTGTCTACCTCTTTCTCAAACAAAAATTCAGTGCAAGAAGCCTTCATGATCTGTTCATGCGCAGCCTTCGCACGCAGCGTGTGTGCGTGCAGCAAGGTGGAACTGAGCGGTGGCTGAGCAGTGCCCGCCAGTGCAGGTGGCCCTGAGCACAGCCCTCACCAGCACACATTCATCAACCCTTGGACAGGCACACTTCCAGCTGATTTATTGGTATTTCATATTTAAATAACAGCCGATCATTCAGCCCTGGTGAGTAGATGTTCAATAGGACCAGAGAGGAGCCATCTCCCGCCAGCCCACCCAGTCTCCTCTGTCACTTAATGCCAAGTGCAGAGCCCTGCCCTTGCTCCCTGGGCTCAGTGGGGGATGGTGCCACTCGTAGCTGAGCTCCTCCAGCCCTCGTCTCCCTTCCCACCCATCCACCCTGCTTTGCCCATGTCAGAGGCCTCTTATGATTCACAGCATCAGGACCTAGCATGGAGATTCATTTCAGATATCTCCTAAACATGACTGACAAAGCTCTGTCCCCCTCCTATCACTCTGTGGGGTAAGCAACCTCTCGACTGTTGGTGTCCATATCTGTTTTTCAGTGTCATCTTCTGCTGGGCAGCTCTTTAGCCTTGTCCATCTGTCTTAAGATTGCCCTTTCTAAGCAAGCAAGGACCTTGCCTGACATCTAACAAACTGCATCTCTCCCTTCAGTGCTCTTGCAATAATAATTCACTGTCCTGACACATGCAGCTGGAGCATAGGGGACCTTGTTAGCTTAAAAATCACTGCCACACTTCTGGGACTCAGAATCCAGCAGTACCTGAGATGACAGAAACAGGAAGAGTTTTTGAAAACCAATTTGCTCTCCTCTCTTTCTACCTCTTTGTTTGCATTTTTCATTCCTCTCAGCTTGGGGGATGAGGCTTGGTGTTAGCCTCAGGTTGATTGGTGCTTGACTCTCTGACTGTCACTTTACAGCCCTGTCTGTGGGCCCTTGAGGTGGCACTTGCTCTCCTTTAAAAAAATAGGACCCCCACAATATTTTCTTCCAAATTCTGTTCAAAAAAACCCAAGCAGTACAGGAATGCTTCTGGTGGTGTCAGGCTTTGTAATAATTCATTCATTTCAACCCGAAATTTGGGACAGAATTTGAGCTGGCAGTAGCTCTTTAATATACAGGACCTGTCTTATTACATCTCTGTCTAATGCATATTTGGGAGCTTTCCCTGAAAGCTCTTGTATAAAGGAGTATTATGACATCAGGAAGTCTAAAAGTACCTGAACTGCAGATGTGATAAATTCAGTAGGATAATACGTGCCTGGAATTCGTACTTGCCTTTTTCCATTGGCAAATGGCCGCCTGGGCTCCATCCCTGGGGATAGCTGTAGAGAACAGCCAGTTTGATGAGCCTAACCAGCCATTGGATGTCACTTTGGCTCCACACTAATTCAAGGGAAACAGCATTTATCTGGCAGCCAGGCAGCCAGCTCTTCAGCAGCTGAGAGTTTAATTATCAAAGGTTCAGGCGAATCTTGCTCTTGCTATCTCCAACCAGCTGCTGCAGGAAAAAAAAAAGACCTTCTGGCCCCATCCAAAAGTTTGTGAAGCTCTTGCAAGTTCCCTTTTGCTGTCAAAATGAGTCCTAGCCCATTTGCCCTTCCCTGTGAAAGCTCTGGGCTTGATGCCACTAGAAAAAGGACACTGAAAATAATACAGTGGGGAAGGGCTCTGGGTGGATGGGGCTGAGCAAGCAGCAGCCAAGAATGGGAGCACTGGGCAGACTCCAGCTGGCGCCTTGATCCAGCTGTGGGGGTTTGCACCGATAGGTGGACGTGGACACAGCTTCTTCAAACTGCAGGATGCTGCTCTTTCACAGCCTCATTCTGCAGGATGGGCCAGAGCAAGCAAGCTGAAGGCAAGGCAGGAAGAGAGAAGTCTCCTTGAAGGCAATCATTGTTTTTTACTCTTTCTGCAGGAGTAAATGACAGAAGGTGCACCAGGGAAATAATGGGGGGGAAAAGTGACCCCAAATGAAGCCACCTTCCCTTCCAAGAAGACAACAGGCAGGTGTGAGGGGGAGGTGGAGGAGGTGCTGGGGTCATGGAGATGTTCCCTTCCACTCTTCACTCACCTCTTCCCGGTGCCTTGGATGCGTGTTGTAGTACCCCCCACATCTGGGTTTGGGCACCCCTGGATTCCTCTCCCAGCCTTGCTATCAAGCACAATCAGTCAAAAAACAAATGCTGTTGGTACTCTCCCAGTTTCTGCTCAATATCCAAATCTACCATGTAAGTGAGACACTCAAGACCTGAAAGATGTGCCATTTCCAACAGACCTTTTACACTTTTGTGGTAGGGATGTCCCTGCCCTTTCAGTCCTGCAGCAGCTGGTTAATAACAGGGCCACGTAAGTGCCTGTCAGGAGAGTTTGTAACTAGCATGCTGGTGACACACCCTCTTCTCGGCATTCTCGGGTTCTCCACAGAGACAGTCAGACACAATTGGCCATTCTCAAGGCACATTTATCTTTTGAATATGAAGGCAAGAGACTCAATTATCTTTTTCAAAAGTAAGCTAAGATTCTGGTGAGCAAATTAGCTATCCTCCCCATTCTTCTTCAAAATGCCATCAGGAACCATCATAAACAAATACTATCAATCACTATCTGTTTTGCCCAGTCTGAGCTATCAGTAAAGATCCACGTAGGGAAATATATTGTCCTGTTTTCCCACCCAAGAAAAGTCTCTCCAAAGCTTGGGTGTGATTTTCATAGCTGAGACTCCAGGGTAGATGCAATATAACTATGGAGTTCAAGGTGTGTGTGAACCTGAAGGAGATACCAGGAACAGGAACTCATAAATATCTGTTACTGGCTGGAATCATAGGGCTGGCCCTGCCCCTTCCCCATCAGCTTAAACAAACTTGGGAGCCACTCAGCCAACTGCTCTAGATGGAAGAGAACACCCCCTGTACCAAGTTCCTGCTAGAAATTTGAACTTGGGCCCCCCACTGTAGCCCAGAAGCACTGCCACTGAGGCCAAGTTGCCTTGGGTGCCTCATTTTTCCAACCTGTGTGAACAATAGTGTCTATTTAACACCAGCACTCCAGGGTTTCCTCCTCTCCGTTGTTTCCAGGCCTGTCAGTTTACTTACAGCATCGCCAACTGCAAACTGATTAGTCCAGTGCCCCTTCTCTTCTTCCCCACGGTTATCACTTCTATTAACAGCAAGGGAGTGATAATGGGGAAAGATGATCAAAGCTCCTGGTATTAATGCAGGGGATTAACGGTATTTATATTCCTGATCAGTGCACTCTCAGTGTGGAGAAGGAACAGCCACAAATCAGCCTTTTGTGACTGAGAGCTGCTGCAGTGCCACTACCTAAATAGCTGCTGGCTAATGAGTCCTCTGTGGCTGGCTCACTGGCTTGGCCACTGCTCTCACAACCTAATGCGCCCAGGCTGGCACCTACCGTGGCATGCAGGCACCTGATCTTGGGTTTCAAATTGCTCTTGAGGTCTTGGGGGCAAGGTCCACCATTGAGATAAAGTCAGCTGGTGCTGAAAATGCAACTGAGCTGACGTGGCCAGTTCGTGCCGGGTTTTACATGGAGGGCAGCAGGCTAAGGTCCTCTGCAACCATCTGGGGAGAATAGATGTGTTTAAAGCCACAGGATATTGTATATAGATTCCACTGAGATTCCAATAGCCATTCAGCAGCAAGAAAGGATGTAGGGAGAGGAAACAGGACTAGCAGACCTTGGTCAGTCAAAGTTGCTGGCTACCACCAGCAAAGCAAGGTGAGGAGGCTTCTCCTGGAAGCCTCCATTGCATTGGCTGGAGACCAATGCAATGGGCAAAGAGCAAATGGAGAGTACTGCGATCAGGGGGACAGGTGAGAGACACCTTTGGGGATGCAGAATTTCACTTCAGATGGAAGAATGAAGACACAAGGAAGCTGTCCACTTCTGCCTCCCCTGAGCAGGGGGAACAGGCCCTCATCCTCAGAAAGCTCACAAATAGACCCCATTGCAGCACCCCCTACAAACCAGAGAGCAATGCAGGTATGCTCAAAGATGAGTTGAGGAAACAAGGCAACTCCTTTCCAAACCATCCACTCCATTTAAACTGACTGCACTTCAATACTGAGCCAAAAAAAGTTCATCCAAAGTCAGGGCATTCTTATAAATAAATCTTTACAAAATGTAGGAAAACAGATAGCTTGCCCACCAGCTTTGGACAAATTTTGGTGCCAGCCCAGCAAGAAAAGAGAAGCCTGGGTTTAATTTGCAAGTTTGAACACCAACATCTGGGCCATAAGGTACTTCCTCAGACAACTCTCTGGAGACTGGATGGAAGCTCCTCTTCTTAACTATTTACCAGTAAGAAATAAGGATCTTAAACAATACCATTTGTCTGCTTATAGTTTAGGTCATTACTCCCTTCATGGCCAGCTAGAGTTATCTTTAACTATCTGTAGAACTATTTCTTCCCCACCTAGCTCCCTGTTGTTCATCACTCTCCATCTCTCTATGCATTGTAATAATATCATAAAGGTTTATTTACATCATCATAATTGGTTGCTGTGGAGACAATCATTATGTCACAAATATAGGCCTGGGAGTTTTTGGCTGAAGAATGAATTACAAAGGGGCCATGGAGGTGAGCCCTGCTGTTTAAGTGAACACTCTCATCCTCCTACACACACCATGGACCATCTGTATCTACACACATGCCTAACTCCACCTGCAAATGTTGGTCCCATGTGTGGCCATGTGTAAATACAAGCTGACTTGCTCTGGCAAAATCTCAGAGCAGAGTTTTTTATCCACATGACAGGGCAGTGACAACTGAGAGGAGAGGAGACACGGTTTTGACCCACAGGAAAAGGTTGGAGCCAGATGGGGTAAAGCAGAGGGCAACAAGGGTACTCTTAAGCCTCTTCCACCCCACCTACTCTCATTCTTTAGTCTCTTCCCACACATGTGCACAGTAAAAATCCCTCCACAGGGGGATGTGAAGTCCTGGGTGACCCATGGGGACTAATGAGCACTTCACATAACATCATTACTGTTACTCATGCATCAAAGCTGTTGTAGATCAGCTGTCTCAGGCTTGTAACATAGCTCAAGCAAGATCTACTTTTCTGGAGAAAATCTTCTGCCAAGGCTACTTCCAAGGTCATGACACCTAGTACAGTGTAACAGCAGCCTGTTGTATAGGATGATGTGGACTTCCCATACACTCCATCTTCAAGATACCTTTGTCAGCAGGTCATGGTCTCCTTATGTCTTGCATATAATCAGAAGGAGCAAGGAAAAGACGAAGGTGTTTTCTTTTTGAGACTGCATCCATCCAAGGTCAGAAAAATCACTAACAAACTGCCCTTCTAGCCAGATGTGATTGAAGGTGAATGTAGAAGAGCTGATTGGCATTACTGGGCTCTGGATAAATGGATCTGTTCGCCTTGGGATCGTGAGTTCAGAGGAAGGTCAGTTCACTGTTGACCACCATTCATTAGCCTCTGGCAGCGACTCAACAACTGTGAAATAAGGAGCCAGTCTTGGCTTGGGTCCCAGTGGAAAGAGCGTTGGTGTCACTGCAGTGGCTGTCCTCACTGGACTTTTGGCTGGCTCCACAGGGAAATAACACAGCAACTCAGAGAGTCCATCCTCATGGCTTAGAAACTTTCTGGGAGATCACCCTGGAGTAATGCAGGGGGAGTTTCTGATCTGTCTCAGTGTAGCTAGGCACAGAAACAACTGCTGAGCTCCGGTTCTGATTGATGGGTGAAGACTAGAAATTGCCACCAAAGACTTAAAGCGGTGAAAAGCTCAAACTGAAATAGGGGAAGTGGAATAAAGATCAAAATCTCCTGTGGAAGAAGTCAAGAGAAAGGCAACCAAAATGACTGCAGAGCAGCTGATGTGAGGAAAAAAGGTGGACAGTGAGGTTAGAGACACGTGTGAGGACCCCTCTCTGCCCTGACTGTTGCCTACCTTTGGTGTTGAAGAATGAAGGAGATAAGCCTTTTCCCACTCTTCTAACTCACTTTGGCCCATGTCCAAACCAGATGCAGTGTCTGCAGCAGTAGAGCTGCCCTATAGCCCAGTCCTCTGTGCTCCTGCATTGCTGTGACCACATGAGACCCCAGAGAGAGAAGGAGGGGTCTACATGAACCATCCAGGTAGCTCATGGGTCTTACACTGGGTGTGCCAGTACATACTGAAATAAATGCAACAAACAAGGTCACGATCACTTGTATGAAATTCACTTATTGTTTTAAATCATCATTATCACCATCATAATTAAAATCAAGGAACAGCTTAAAGAAACTAATGAATATTTTTATACATGAACTTATCACAGGAAGGGGGGCAAGGGGGGGACGTAAAGTGAAAATGTGCCTGTATTGCTAATAAATATTATTGGAGGGACTCCCAGCTTTTCACATTACCACAGTGTGATATGACAGCCTTATAATGGATTACTCAACTGCCCGAAGCCATTGTAGGAATAAATCCCTTTTAATATTCATGTGAGGTCTTTGAGAAAATAGATGTAAGCAGTTAATACTTTTCTATAGACAAAACAATGCAGTTTATCAAAACAAAATGTGTGCTTGAAAACAAAAATCATCAAGCTCCAAGACCCCTTTTTTTTTTTATGAATCAGAAAAAATAAGACCCCCCCAAAAAAGACAATTTGAGACACGATGGTGCACAGAAAGCAAGATGGAGAGGGACAGGAATATTAGCAAGGGTCAGTAAAAAGGGACAAAAAGGCATAAGAAAATCAGAATTTTGTGAACCTATGGTTGTAAAAAGGGCACCAAAGCAGGATGTTTCGTGAGGAAGATGTTGGTTGGCAGTGGGGCTGCTGGTTGTCCAACAAAGTCCTCCTTGATACAGGAGGGAGAATATGGGTGGCAGAGGAAGATCAAGTGTTCTGTGAGGTACGAGGATGCTGGGGCTTAGCCACATTTACACAACACTAAAGGGTGTAGTAAAAGAGGTGAACAGGAAAGCTTGTGCAGGGCCACCTGAGGGCTGCTCCCTCCCATCCCTCTGCTCCATCTTTCTGCTTTTCCTTTTACAGCTGATCTATAAAACCTGCCAGTTTTTTTATCTCTGGTTTGTTTGGTGGTTTCTTTCTCCCTTTACAAGTACAGCAGCAGTGCAGAAGAGCCTTCGTGCCTTTTTGTGTGGCAGGGAGTGAGGGAAGTGGAGGGTAACCCTTCCTGCCCCAGCTTTTTGTGGACAATTGATGTTTGGGAAAACCAAAAAGCTAAACCCTCTCAGGGGCTGGAGGGAATGGCTGCAGCCTCTCAGAGGTGAGAGGGCAAAAATGAGACTTGATCTTACAGAACCAGATGCAGCTGAGATGTGGACTTAACTTTTATTTGGCTGCCGTGATCTGTGGCTATAAATGGCTGTAGATGCATCTGCAACTGTGAGGGAGAGAGGCAGAAACTCTTCAGTTCCCCTCCTGCTGTGAGATCTAGGCAGCAAAGACAAGCTTAAACTGAAGCATCAAGAATAAATAAGGCTCCCCTGGGACTCATGCTGCTTTGATATCTGTAGCTGCCTGGTGGGCAAAAGAGTTGACTCACACATGCTTTCTGCTTGCCCATGCTCATGGAGAGCCTGTGATGACACCCCTTGCCCCTGGCACAACTACAGCAAAGGCAGCTTGGGGTCTGTCTTGAATTGGAATAGGCATGGTCCAGGTTAAAGGAGGCACTATGTTCCTGAACCAAATTCAGCTCAAAATCTAGGCCAAGAGATCGACACTGCTATGAACGCTGCAGGACTTGGCCAAAGTCATGAGTCTGCAAAGACCCACCGGTTGCATAACTTGACCTTCTTGCCAAGTGGCACTGGCTTCTATGGAGCTGCTTGGAGGAATTTGGGATGACCACAATACCATGAGATGCTCCCATGCTTGAATATACTTGGGGGAAGGGCTCCATTTTTAAAGATGTCCACTTTTATAATAGCAATTCCAATAATTGGAACAGGAAAAAAAAAATCCATGAACTTACCATGTTAGCTTGTCAAAGCAATCCTCTCAGCTTGCTCAGATTTTATTTTTCACATCATGTTCATGGAGCAGGGGGGCTCCCCATCTGGGTAAAGCTTCAGCTGTGTAACCAGTTCCATTGCCAGCAGTGTTGGAAAGACTCTGTAATCAGAAATATTCCAGGAACACTTGTACAGTCAACATTTTTCTACATCTCTTTATTAATTTATTGTAACAGAAATCTTGTCACTGTAAACACCAGGAGTGTCCCTTTAAATGCCAGATAGGCTGTATTGGGCGATATGAAAGTGGGCCAGTTTTATAGGTCATATTCCCCTTTGAAATGGAATAAGTCCACAAGACAACTGGGAACCAGAATGGGAAACATTCCTCCCACCCATCTCCTTCCAGCAGAACAGAGGTGTGTCTTGCTTTGAAAGGGAAAGGAAAAGTTTCACCTTCTAATTGTTGTATTGAGTAGCTCATTGACTGCACTTTTTGTTCAATACCTTTTCTACCACTCAGATTGTCTAATCAAAGGCTTTTTCTTTCCTTGGTTTAGCTTTGCAGCCTCTAGCATTGATTCAAGATCAGAAACAAAGGAGGAAAACAGGCTCTAGGAAAAGAGAACACAATTAACACAGAGGCAGCTTCATTTTTTTGGGGGGTGCCTTTACACATCTTGCACCTTTCAGTCTATTCTAAAATTCCTTTATTTTCTCTTTTGTGTTCAGGAGGTTTCTTTAAGGAAAGCCTTTATCAGCAGCTCAGGGAGAAGATTAAAGCACCCGTCACAGAGAAACAGGTTACTTTTTGTGTCCGAGTTCTTAATCCACTTTATTAAAATGTTCCAAATCTTCCTTCAAGAGAAGAGATCAGAAGGACATTTCCCTGTCACCCCTGGCATGCCTTCCTTCCGGATACTTCTGCTTCATTAGAGGCTTAAAAAAAAAAAAAAAAAAAGAAACAAAGGCAAGGCAAGGAAAAGAGGAGAGAACAAGACTGCAGTGACTGGTTAATACGGGATGTGGAGCCTTCTACTTCATGGTCACTGGTACTGCTCTGGCCCCAGGCTGGAAGCAACTGAAAGCTTTTCCCCTCTGAAAGACACTTGTGTGAATCAAGTCAGAGTTCTCTGACTATTTTTAACTTTGAGGTTCAAAGAAGAGAGCTTTGCAGTGAGCAAAGCCAAACATCCATCAAGCCTGCTGTCCCATCGCTGGTAGCAGCAAGGAAAGGGCACAGAAAGGTTGAGGATATTGAGCCTGGTTTGCTGTACATTACCTGCTCCCACAGACCTCAGGCCTGGGGTTTCCCACCTGAAATAATGGATCTCTGTGGTTAATAAACCTTTCTTTTCTTCCATGAAATAGTATAATCTTTTTTTTCTGCACATACATAATCCTTCCCTGCACTAACATGGCCTTTCCAGAGCAAGGCTGAAGGACATCAGCACAAGCTGCTGCATGGGTGCCTCTGATGTCTAGGGGTGCCCAATGACTCATTTTTGTCATGTTTAGGTTAGAAACTTTCATATTAAGACCCCTGGAAATGAAGCATGTGATTCCCTCTAGGCAGCCTCAGGAGATGTCTTGGGGGAAACAAGCCTGCATCAGGTCTGAACTCTGTCTTGGATCTGCCACCAGCTACTTACCCCAAAATGCTCCATCCCAACCCTTCTTTCCCAATGTTCCTCATACGAGGTTGTTACAATCTGCCAGCCCTACTGCAGGGTATGGCCACAACATAGTGCTGACAGTCTCTAAGACACACGTTCTCTGATGGTGGAAATGTAAAGGATAGGAGAAGAACTGCTCCAAGTAGCCATGATAGAGGTCTAGAGATGTAACTGCCATGATGACTTCCTCGTGTACCCAGGCTTGGATTTAAAAGGCCACTTGCTTTGCATAAGTAGCTGCTGTTTTGTAAAGCAAGTGTATGGGATGCAGACGCTCCTCATGCTTCCTCAGGGTACAATTACTTTTCTTATCTCTCTTGTACTGCTGTTTCTCTTTAGCTGAAGTAAGTTCTCCAGCCTGAGACTGTAGGGTTAATCTTTTGAGTAGGAAAAGTCTAAAAGGGCTGGAGAAAAGCATGGCAGTCTAAGAGAGCGAAGAGCAAGGAGGTGACATCTTGGCAAGCAGAGAGGAAGCGTAAGGTGTTCCTGAAAGACGACCATCGCATTTCCCATCAGTGCTGACTCTTAAAATGGCAGGTTCATTAAAGGTGAAATACAAACTACAGCCTGAGCAGTTTCATACTCTGCAAAGCACCTATGCAATTGGCTTTTCCCCCGCATCTTGACTCAGAAAAGTCAAGAGTATCAAAGTAATTTGATTTTAAAATGCATCAGCCTGTTAATAAAACCACAGTTGAAGGCTACATTTTATTTATTATTCAAATTAGAGCAGCTCTTCAAGGCCTTGGCTGCAATGCAGCCCTGCTTACCTAGAGACAATCTATCCACACCTTGAGAGGCAAGTCCCTTCTGCCCCACACCCCAGAGACGGCCACACCACTGAGGCAGATTTCCAAATGGCTGCAAGTGTCTGGATGTGGGACACTGTTGATTCTCCTGTGCTCCTGCCTGCCTCCAACAAGCCTTTGAAAAATCTCCTCTCTAGTCAAGACAACTGGTGAACACTGCAAGAAATAGAGCCCAGAGCTGAGATCACTTGCAACAGATTCCAGCCACTCAGTGTCACTGCTGTGCCTTAATCATAAATCATCCAGTTTCTGCTTTTATAGAAGGCATACTACCACATTTTGTATCCACTGACACTCCTGTTCCAGGTATGGTAATGTACAGCAGTCTAGCCTGCGGCTACCTTGGTGTCCCATGTTTATCTAGTCTCTCCTGATGGCATCCACAGCATATTTGCTCTATTTTCAAAGCCTGTTTCTGAGCGGCTTTGAATTCCCTTTGTGCTTACAGACCTGCCTCGCTCCTCGAGCTTCATGCACCCTCACCAGCGAGGTTTTAAAGCAAGGCCAGAGCTGGAAGTTGTCATTGATACGTGATGCAGAACAAAATCCAGCTCGCTCGAATGCAGCTAGATTGGCTCAGCGGGGCTGACAATAGATGAACTGGGTCTTATCAGTGAAGGGAGCAGATACAACACAGGAGCAGCATGCAGGGAGCAGATAGGAGCTCCACGACAGCGGACGGCCTGGCCGCTGATAGTGAGGAGCCAGCTGGGGAGGGGGGTGGGGGGTATTTTTTTTTTTTCCTCTCTGTTTTTGAAGCTGTTGTTTTAATTCTGGCACCTTTCTGACCACAGCCACTGCATTAATGGAGAGAAGTAAAAGTGACAGACCACTCGATGGAGGAGTGCTGTGATGGAAGGTCTCAGCAGGGCACATTTGTCCGGGTGAGCCACTGCCTCCCTGGGTGTTTTAGCCCTTCCTCCAAATGCATTTGCTGGATTTAATGACAAGTTGGTGGCATTTCTGCAATTAATCCTATGAAAGTGAGGTTATTTTACACAAAGCTGGTCCTACATTTCCTACTCTGTGTTTTTGTTTATGAGGAGAGGGGCTGCCAGATGTATCCCAAGTCAGGGCACTACAGTTCATGGCAGTAACAGTGGGTTATTAACCAAGTGTCTTCTCCCGACATCTGAAACGGGCACAGCTAAAAAATACAACTTCAGATTGCTCTAACGAGCAAACTGTAAATACAGAATAGTGAGAGAAAGTGTTTCTTTGCCAGTGAAACACTTTAATGAGTGGATGGCTCAGCAAATCTTTTATGCAGCTGCTCCCTACTGCAGATACTGAGATTTATAGTAGGAAGAGAGGGGAGAAAGAAGCAACGAGAGGTTGCAGTCCCTGTGTGTTTGAGTTCCACCTCATACACTGGTTTGGCTTGATCTGAACCTTCTGCAACTTTCCTTTTCTTGGATAAACTATTAATAGTCCCATTCACTGGGGATTTGGAGCCAGGAACAGAAGTAACTCCCAGTGCCAGAAGTCATGTCTTGGCTTAGACAAGAAGGAACAATTCACCCCTCCGGTAGAGATACTGATGACATATACCCAAAGCTTTTAAATATTGAGTGCTCTTTGAATACTGGGGACCTCTTCAGAAGAGAGAGAAGCAAAGGAGACAGAGCCAGTAGAGATGTATTTTTGCAATTATTAGAAACTTTTCCATATTTCTTTCCAGTGGGTATGTTTTTAAGCTCTTTATCCTCCTGTTCAATTAAATGACATTTCTGACAAATACTAGTCCCAAAACTAAAATCACAATACCTGGAGGAATGAGACCCAAAGGAAATGATCCTCCTTCCTGACAGTGGTGGACTAAGAGGCAAAATAATAAGCCCAGCATACATTTTACAGAAGGCTCTTCCTAATGATCATAACATCCAAGATCGCAAGTCTTCTTGCAAAACACAATCCTTAGAAATGCCATTAATAGCAAAAAAAAAAAATAAAAAATCACCGAACCAAACTGCACAAAACAACATCCTCAAATGATTTACAAGCCCTCTGAGCTGGTCTCCTTGAGCCACTCTTGCTGTCATGATGAAATTTTCACTCCTCTTGGACCTGAGCTCCCAGCTGGAGGGGCAAGCTTATAGCCCAACTTGCCCATTGGCAGCAATGTACTCATCTAGAGAGTCTGCTGTATCAGTGACAATGTAGAGCGATTCTTGTTCTAACACTGCATCGTATTTTGAGCAATTTAATAGTCATAAACCAAATAAAGTCATTTTCTAACTTTGAAAAAAAAAAATCCCAAAATATCTCTGAAAACTATTGCTGTTACCGCACCTTGTGTTGCAAGCTGAGCCATTCAGTCTGTCAGTTGCTGAGAAAAGGTTTATCCAACATCATTCCAAAACCACTTTCTGATTCAAGCTTGTTTGCAAAGGCTCTGAGAAGAGACCAGCTGGACAGGCAGACTGGAATAAAGTTCCTGAAGGAATGTGAAGGTCTTGCTCTTGAGGACAAACAGATGAAAACATCAGCAGAATACATAAGATGCTTTCCACCTTCCTTATTTATCCAAAAAGCTATTTTTGTTTATTAAAACCTAGTTACTAGCTGCATCTCTCCAATAACCTGGAGTGCTTGCTTGGTTAATTTAAGCAAGCGGAGCTTTGACGAAGTAATTTTACCGTCCTCGGGGATCTGCCAGCTTATGCCGGTCTTCACTATTTCAGATGAAATTGAGTTAATTTTCACTGAAATTGCTTCTTAGCATACAAACACATTCCCCATCATTGCGAGCTTATGCCTCTGCAGCTCTATTATTCTTTAATTTACACACCCCGGCAGCGAGGGATTAATGCCTGAGACATACAAAAGGCTACAGTGTGGAGAGGAGAGGGGAAGAAGACAGTGAGCGGAGCTCTGTGGGGAATAGGTAATGGTGTTTCAGCTTCATAGTCAAAACATTTAAAGTTTGGCATTAATAGAGAGTCAACTCTTGTTGTCCTTTCACTCTGGAAATGCACCGTCTAAAGTCTCAAGGCAGAAAACATCTCAGCTGCTCAGTCAGGCCAGAGATGAAGGCAGGTCCCTGCAGTACTGCCAGGTTGAGAGGACAGTCACCAGGATATTACAAACTGCTCCACATGAGGAACTGATTGTGGGGGGTCAAGGTGGTGTGGACCAGAACTGCACAAGCAGGCCAAATTTTACCTGTGCATCTTCCACGATGCTCTTGCTTCAAACAGGAGTTCCCCCAGGAAAATACTGATGCCAAGGCTCTGGGATGCCTTCAGCTATTCACAGATTAAAATACCAGGTTCTGATAAGCATCCAGACAAAAACATAACTAGTGCCAAAGCACCTGCAAATGGGTGGAAAAGGGAGATTCCACTATCTGGCTTTTCCAGAGAGAACAGGTAGAAGTGCCAAGTTCCACAGTCCTTGTAAAGTCTCTAGTGAGATTTTAGAGTGGCAGCATTTTAAGCTAGTCCTTGCTCATGACTGATCAGAATAGCATATATGCTTTCTTTATGTTATCACTTCAGTTTTCCTTCCTTAATTCAATAGCTAACCATTTCCTCTTTTACACATCTCTGAGATATATAGTGATTATTAGATAAAATATGGCCATCCCATATCCTGTGTTGGTATGCACATAGAAATGTCCGAATGAGATATTTAAATTCCTTCTCTTCATCTGAAGACCTGCTCTTCCTTCCTCATCCCTGTCTACTACCAGTGCAGCATCAGTGTCACACTACATACTACAGTCCCACTCCACTGCCCACATGTCCTACTGCCACACAAACCTGCTAATGCTTTCCCTTGCTGCCCTCTGCTCATGAGAATCTCTCTATCAGCCAACATTATTATTCTGCTTTCAAATCTTTTCTTGTTTCCTCCTTCACTATGATGCCTACCAAATCTAGACACCACATGGAAGTTCCTGATGTGCTGGACCACTGCATCTTACCAGTGGGAAGCTGTTGCTACTGCTTTTTTATCAGATGGCAAGCTCTTTGGGTTAAGGACAATCTTGTGCCTTTGGCTCCAGCACCCTGTCATTATGGGCGCGTGCTGTGAAGTCTACAATGATAACAGCAAAAGAGGAAAGCTCTTGGGCTTCAAAGCAGGGCATCAGTATGAAATATATCACAAGATATACAGGCCAAATATAAGAACATATAAGAGACCAGACAAATAGGGCCCCTTACAGGCAAGAACTCTTCATATCTTCAGCCTCAGAGATAATTGAGTGAGATTTTTTTTTTTGCTATATATAACAGACCTTGCAGAACCCATGGCACACCAGTTTGCCTTTCAGGGCTGCCCAGGGATCATTTTACCCTTCTGCCAAAGTCCCAGATGTCTGGCTTCGAGGCCAGTGGAAGGAATATTGCTCTTCTCTCCAGTTTGTGGGCAACACTGGGCAACAATTTCTACCACAAGAATGACTACGCTTGAAACTGCCTAACACTGATAACATTCCCTTCTGAGGACTGTCATTGGTAGCTGTGGGTAAGATAGCAGTGGGGAAGGAGATCCTCAATATGATTCATGATGAAGAAAATGTAAGGAACTCTGGTTCTCTCCAGAAAAAAACTCACCATCTTGCAGGGTTAGCACCAGCTCTGCTGCACAGCTGGGAAATCTCAGTCTCTGGAGCAAGTCTCTGCTGAATCCACAAGTAGGTCATGGTGAGAAAGGAGACATTAATAGAGACCCACAAACAAGAGAAACACCTTCCCCATTCTGCAGAAGAAGGAAGGGAACAGGCGAAAAACATTAATATAAGAACAGCTCCATTGCAGTAAGGGTAAGTACTGAAAAGCACAGGGCATTTTCAGCCACCTGCCGTTGTGGTCCAACTGGTATCAGCTGGTAGAAATTCCCTCTGTTGGTTCTGTATGACTGTCTCTTGAAAACAGCTGAAGATCTGCCTAAAAAGTGATATATTAAACCAGTGGTCTGATAGGGCAGGGTAGCATCAGCAATACTCCAACAACAAGGATGAGTGGGACCAGTGGCTCAGGCAGGTATACTTTGTCCTCCCTCTACCATGCAGGAGCAACTTCTTCCATGTTCCCAGCAAAGTTATTTCAGAAATCAGCTCCTTTCAGCTCAGCTGGCTTTCAGTCTCATGCATTTTTATACACTCTCTGCAAGAATGAGGATATTTACATTTTTTAATAAGCCTGACAGTTTGAAAGTAATTGGGGATTTATAACGGGTTTGTTTAGGTCTTTGTCCACTTGAATTCCAACTGCTAGTCTTAGGTCTAACAAGCAATATTACCTCTCTGGTGATGAGGGAACATCAACAGGAGGCCCTGAAGCCAAAGAGGAAAGCACCAATGTGTTTTGTTATTTTCTTTTTTCCTTTGAACTTGCATTTTAAAGCAAAAACAGCATAAAAAAAATTCAAAGCAAGAGCAAAATTCCTCCAGCTATCCAGTGCTCATAACTCTGGTCTGTTTCACTGGTTCTCTCGTGAACACATAACCTAGTGTCTGATCTCTGTCAAGGTGTTTTTCTCTTCCTGGCAAAGATTTCCTTTTAGTGGCTCTATTATGGTTCTAAAATGATCTTAACCCTGATTTTTCTTTTGGGGGAATCAGATGTTTGGTGGTAAAGATGGAATTAACCTGCAAAATTCAAGATCAAATTCCCGCAGCTGAATCTCAAGGACTCAGTTCTGCTTATTCCTGAAATCAGAAGACAGCCCTAGCAGGTAGAAGAGAGAAAGGAGTGAAAGCTGAGCAGGGATCTAAACAGGGATTTCAGTGAGGATTGATATCAAAACCAGAGACTCCAGGAGTCTCTTTGGCTTCCTTGACATTGCTTAGGGACCCTACTGAGAGTGCAGTGCTGATTTGTCCCAGGCTCCTCTAGAGAAGGGCTTCTGACACATTACAGGTGATATGCTCTGAGCCTAACTTTCAAATTGGGTCCTTGATTCTTTCTGCCTCAGTTCCTCACCTTCTTAAGAGAAGAAACAGCAGTCCCCATCTTCTGGAAGAGTAAGGATATAAATGCAACAGAGAGCAGCAGGACTTAGTGTTGAGGTAGGAAGTATCACACCAAAACCCACTAAAAACAGTGAAAATGAGGAAAATAATACCAACAGGATTAGCTCAGGTCTCAGCACCCTGCCGAGGGCAGCAGGCAGGGAGCTGCAGCTGGTGGGACACAAAGAGGGAGGGGTGGAGATACAGAGAGACAGGATGGGAACAGGGAGAAAAGCAGCAGGGGACAGAGGGGAGAGTGGGAATGAATTGAGATGAGTTAGAGAATTCCAGGCAGACAAGCTCGAGCATTCAGCAGCAGAGATGTGGGGCTTCATTAGTACAGCCCGACGGAAGATAGAGACATTAAGGAAGGAAATGTGTGACTCACAGGGGAAAATGGGGAAAACAACACACACCATAGCAGCTGCTCCGTTTACTTCAATTAAAGAACAACTCAAAGGGTATGTTAAGGGGAAAGGAGAGGAAGCAAACAAAGGCACAAACAACAGAAAAAAAGGCCAACCAGATGAAGCAACTGTTACCCTCAAGCACCTAAACGAACTGACTCAGGCATTTAAACCCTGAGGCAGTGTTCCTCACCCCATGACTCCAGGCAGGTCTGTGCTGCTTGCTCTGTAGAGTTGGGCTGCAGCAGGACCTGCTGGCCAGGGGCTGCAGCAAGGCCCAAGGAGTGTGGAGCTGGATACAGAGAGCCAGTGCTCACAGAAATACTGTCCCAGCTTTCAGGAGGGGAAGGCAGTTTCTCCTAGCCTAGGTCTGGGACACCATGGGGGTGAGTGAGCAGGGCACCCCACTACACCTAAACCACCAGTTAGGAAGGGAGGACAGCAGTGGAGGGTGTGTTAGGACTCACAGGAGAGCTGTGTTGGCCAAAGAGGTTTACACTTGGCTCCAGAGAGGTGGGTGATTCTGCCAGAGCCTTTCCATCCTCTCGGTGCCATCCCACAGAAATCCCAACTCATCCGCCCCAGGCTTTGTTGCAAGCATCAGCCAGAGCCAGGAAGCCTCTAGCAGCCACCTCATCAGCTACCATACCTGACTGGGATGTGAACACTTCTCTTCCTCCCCCTGTGGTGTATGAGGAAGCTGAGAGATCACTGAGATTGGCTTGTGCTTTTCCAGAAAAAAAGGTTGACATTAATTCCCACCAGAGACCTTAGTTATTTCAGCCTCACTGGACACACACTAGTGGGAGCATGCTGGCACTGGTAAATGGCACTGGGCAAAGAGAAGAATGCACAAGGTCTTTTGCTGACCATTTGTCCCAGTAAGAATGATACTATCATCAATAAGCAGCATACCATCCATAGCCCTCCCTCAAATCTTAAATCACACGCCAAGGATCCAAGGTGGCCAATCACTGGTGGAATGAAAAGGTTTATAAACTCACTCACAATGACAGATGCAGTGGAGACAGGGGCAAATTGATTGAAGACCCAGGAAAACAGTCCAACTCCAATTGTGTTGCCAAAGAACTATGCTACTGTTCCTTCCTCTGCTCCCAGCTGTGCCAATGTCCCACCACTACTGGGGGCTCTGCCTACAGGAGACAGGGGGGCCTTCCAGTAACTGGATACCCCACATAGCATGTCTACTACACAAATAAACATACCTCAACCCACTGCAGGCAGAGCCAGCTTTTATATTGTTAACTTGGAGGTGGAACACAAGATGTTAATGCTAAAGGCAGTGGCACCTGTTGGTCATCTCCTAACTGATTCCCACCAAAGGCTGGCCAGACCCTGAGTGAAAACCAGTCAGGAGTTTTCTTGCCTGGTTGTGGACATAGTCCACACGTCAACCCTTATTCAGGGCTTGGGATTTAAACCC
This sequence comes from Merops nubicus, assembly GCF_000691845.1. Lineage (NCBI taxonomy): Eukaryota > Metazoa > Chordata > Aves > Coraciiformes > Meropidae > Merops > Merops nubicus. The sequence continues at coordinate 60,276 of NW_008628252.1, read as the reverse complement.
CAGAACTTCACAAGGTGACTCACATCACTTCCTTCCTCTACTGATTTGCAACTCTAATTTCCCAAACCTCATGAGCACTGAGAAATGTTATAGTAAAAATTTCATGAATTCTAGTGAATACTATTTTCAGCTTTCAGGTGATAAATGTTGGAAATGAAGAATGTAGTGGAACTGGGAGAGCCAAAGTGAGACACAGGAGAAGGAAGGAATGGAAGAAACCTCCTCTTCTCTAGTTATTTCTTCCTTGCAGCTTCCACCGGAACAAAAATGTGTTAAGGATTTATAGGGGAAGAAAGTTTTCTATTTAGAGCCCACTAACTGCCATAAATCTCTGCTTTCTTTACCAGTTCCCTCATGTAAGACGTTTATCACTTTGCTCCAGCTGTGACACCAGCCTGCAAGGGTTAGTTGCTTTGCTTGGTTGACTGAAGCCTCAATTCCGGAGGCTACTGTGTCAATCCCAACTTACGGCCTTCCCAGATGATCAAGACAGACAACTTCACCATGTCAGAAAAGGTCTGCTTTCATTTTTGGTTGCAGAAAATCTTTGCTCAGATTTTATACTTCCTTCCTTATCTTTGTGGATTCTTCCCAGTTCCTGGATAGAGCAAATCCATGACTCCTGCTGGCTCATTCCCTGTGTGAGCATAGCAGTGGATTTCATGACAAAGTCCCACGGTCTCAGGATAATTACCTGCCCAAAGTCTCAGATGGAGCACCTAGATACAAGCAAACTCCCAAACTCCTGACATTTATCACTCTAAAGAGCAGCCAGCAGAAAAGCTGCCCCTATCAGATAAGAGGTGTCAGTCAAGGTTTCAAGGTACTCTGCTGCAGCTTGAAAAGGACACATCACAGTATATCTGCAGAATGAAGTGTGTTGAATGTTAAATCTCCACAGCGTGGGAATTAGCACAATGGATCCCATCTCCATACGTGACAATGGGAAACTTATAATTCTCTTACACGAACTTTAATACCAAAAAGTTGCCACAGAGAACCATTGAGGACGCGAGGGCTTTTTCTTCAAAGCTTCTGAGATAGGCAGCATTAAACACGTTAGCTTTGAGCTGGCTGCGTGTTAAGCTTCCTCTCTGTCCCTTCATCTCTTCCCAATCAAGCTGTGTCTCAGCCAGCACCCAGTTGTTAAATTCTGGATGGATTAAAGAGCATGAGAAAGTGCTTTTTTTAGAAAAGCGATGTTTATCCATCACTCATCTGGGTGAACGTTGAGCTTCAGATCTCCTGCTCCTCTAATGATCGTTGCATGGCGGTGCATTCAGAGTCTTTGCTTTGCACACCAGTGAGGATGTTTGATCTAAAAGCTTCTCTTTGCCCAAGATTAAACCTGAATTTGGATCATCCTTTGGGGTCTAATTGCGTAGGATTTTGGTGGCAGGGCCACAGAGTGTATTTGCAGGAGGAGGAGAACAGGAATTCCCAAAATGACCAGACAGAGCCCAGGAGATTTCAATAATGTTTTGGGTGGAGGAGAAAATTAAGTTCAAAGAAAAAAAAGAAAAAGCTTTCCTTGTTCTGTGTTAAAAACGAAAAAAAAGAGGGAGGATAATCTCTCTAATCAAATTCCTAGAATTCACGCAAGCTTCCAACTAATACCAACTTAGAAGAAGCATTGACCAATTTCAGACCCTCCCTGAGAGAGACGTGGGTGGACAGAGATCAGACTGACAGTAAGTTCCTCACAACTGCAAAGTTTTGACACTGCATTAGGCATAATTACGCCTGTCAGAGACGACATACTCCTGGCTGTTTTCTTTTGCAGAGCTAAAGGCAGAGGGACTCTTGTAAAACCCTCTATGCAATCTCTGGATGCCTCAGGCCTTCAGAAACTATCTTGACAGGCAAATGATGTCTTGCTGTGGAACAGGAGGCTCTGGTTTAGCAACAGGTGATGGACCAAACAGTTTGAAGCCCTTTGACTCTTCTTCATCTCAGAAATTCCACTCTGCTGAGATACAAGAAACACTGTGTCATAAAATAACCACCGGTGGGATATTTTATGTCCCCAGAGGACAGACAGTCCTCTGGTCTGTCACCTCCAGTAATGGGCAAATACTTCAACACAGGAAGTAAACACATGAGGATACTGGGCTGCCTGGTAAGATGAACACTTTGTTCCCACCCTTCTCAACCCTTCAAATGACTGGTTCAGCTTCTTGCCAGGCCAGCGGTGCAAAGATGACATGAAGTTCCCCCAAGAACAGCATCTTTTCTCCCAGCAAAATTCAAAGTAAAGCTAAGTAGGAAGGAAAGGGCTGTCTCAGGGCAGGACAGAAAGGACAGAAACCACAGGGTTCACTACAGTTTCTCCTCAGCTCTTAAGCTAGCAGATCCCAGTGCACACCCTGCCCATCTGGATCTGGAGAACTGTCCTAGAGATCCTAGGTAAAGACAGATTATGCCATGGCCATATTGGCACAAGGCAGAGGTAACACACAGGTATGTCAGCATTGCATCAGAGCCTGCTAACCACGCTGCAGATGAGGCTGTTTTCGTAGCCTGTGGCACATCTTTCATCGCCACACCACCAAACGCTGCCAGCTCCAACTTCACATGCCCTAGGGAGCTGGAAGGTTGGCACATGGTGCCAAAGGCTGAAATGTTGAAATCATCATCCAGATGAGAAGAAATTAAGGGTGTAGGGATGGAGCATGCCAAATGCAGTGAGCCTTAGATAAAATGCTCATTGTCTTCACTGGAAGCTGGGTTTGAATAAGAAGCAGTTCAGGATTTGGCAGAATGTATGTAAAATGTTGCAGAATGACTGTTGTGTGCATGTAGCTAGTTTTCATGCATAATATATATAGGAGCACACCATATGTTTAAAGCATCGGGCAAGCCAGCCCATCTTGGATGGTATTACAAAGCTTTTCTACAGTGTTGCATTTGTTCTAAACAGATACATTTCTCCTTGCCCTCCCTCCTCTCCCCCAGATTCCCAACCTGCCAACACTCACTTATAAGGAAACCAGGTATCCATTTTTTTTCTAAATAAAAGAAATAAATCAGTATCCAAAGGAATCAGTCCAGGAAGAAAGTAAGTGCCCATCTCTGCTATTTTTTTTCAAGCAAGAAATATGTTGCCAAACAAACTAACAAATGGACAAACAAGAATCAAAACAGGAAAAAGGAACAAGAAAACTCAGAGGAATTAGGTTCTGAATTCTGCAAAGACAAATGCTAATCGCGCCCATCCTCAAAGGTACAGAACAGATGAAGTCAAGAACAGAAAGTGCACCAATGACAGCAGATATGCTGTGGATGAAACATGTCCTGCATTGGTTATGAGAAAGGCTTCATGCTCTTATCTTTAAAGTGTATGATTTGATTTTGCATTAATTCAGTAGTGGCATCACAGATCTCAGGGGCTCATCTCCTCTCATTATAGGTGCTCTGCATATGTGGTTGGAAAAGAACCACCACATGATTTGTCTCATTGCTGCTCTGTGCCGTCACTGTGTTACCCTGCTGAGGAGCTTTTGGGAGACCCCTCCACTTGTCAGGAGCTCTGCTGGGCCCTGGCTCAGCTCAGGTGGGGGCTGGGTGTCCCACCAGCATGAGCAGCTCTGCTAGCTGGGAGGAGAGCCCAGCTTCTCTCAGCATGCTGGCTGTTGGTGGTAGCTGGGCAAGGATGTGGAGGAAACCCAGGGCCAACCCACCTTGTGCACATCACACTCAAGTAATCAAGAGTAGCTCTGTCCTCCTGCAATTTTTCCAGAAACATTGCTTCCATCAGTCCCTGGGGGAAGTGCAAAACCACCTTGCAGGTGAAAGCCAGCAGGCTGAGCAGCAGAGCAGCTGGGAAACACTGGCAGCTGGCTCCCTGTCCTTTACATGGAGTTCCCTCCACTCGTGCGAGCTCTTAAGGCCATGTTTTATATCCTAATTAAACAGAAAGAAAAGGAATTGGATAACAGTCTAAAAGATTTGCAAGCTACATCTATTTCACAAAATGACTCATGTTCCCACTAGTGTAGCTCATCAGGTCCAGCACATGCTCTAATGTGTGGGACTAATAAATTTGTAACAGTGATATCTAATATGAGCCTGTTCCGGTTACATACTTATCATGAGTCCTCGCAGGCTTTCCATCAAAGCTGCTGAATGAAAGCACATTTTATTAAAGAAAGAGGGAAAAAAAAACCCTCTTTGCCCATAAATCGTTCAGCACATTAGCCCCCAAAACAATTCACTGAGGCAAGGTCATATTTCCCTTACATTAATTTAGATCCTTGGAAAGCTCAATGAGATGAGAAGACAAGACAAAACACAGTGTCTTTGGCTGCCATGAATCAGCGTTGCTTCCCATCAGCTGAGAATCCAACCATACGTCTAGAGAGAGCTATAGAAAATATATAACAATTTCTTTACAGTCTTGGGGGCTGGTAATGATGATCCATACATTGTCTTATTACTTGAGAAGGAAGGGGCTGACTACAAGGACAGATGACACTTAGCAGGTGAGATTGGCTTTTACAGCCCCATGGGAAAAACCTTTTTGATTTCAGCAGGCTCCAGTTTGTCCCATAGTGTTGGGGCTCTTCACAACGAAGAGGAGAGGAAAACATTTTGTTGCTTTTTTTTATTTCCAGGCACTATTTCAGTGGGACAAGTCCTGATGCCAGCCTCAGCCAGGAAAAGGTCATGACAAGTCAAGTCACAGAGGGACAAACTTAAGTGAAATATAGTCATCATGATGATGCTCTCCCATCCACTGCTCTGAACAGCAAGGAAAGCTGCCAGCTCTGAACCCTGTATTATGCACTGTCCCTTTGATACCACAGCTCTCTCCTTCATGTTTACACCCTTCAGTTATTTTTAGGCTTTTTTTCCACACACAGAAGTACACGTTGTCATCTCGTAGCCTTGTTTAGCAGTTTGAGGCTTCCCACATAAATCATTTTTTTTCCAAATGTCTGATCATTTAGTGATCAGAAGGCAGAAGGGATGGTCTCATAGCTCTTCTTTTAGCTTCCTCCCAGGTCTCATTATTTGGTCATGTTGCGGAGGCCAGGACCAAGCATGTCAATCATTCCGAGGACAAATCAGAACCTTGCAGGGGTTGTTTCCTTCCCATGGCATAATTTGCCTTCATGGAGGCAGATGATTTTATCTTCAGTAATATACCATTTCAGACTGATCTCCAGTTTTTTATCTGCTAGCATCTCAAAGACCTTTTCTGTACCTTTACCTGGAACTGGTGGAAAATACATTGTCAAAACTGTTAATTTGTTGTACAGTTGGAGGGAGAGGGTGTTACTTGAAAACACCTTATGGTTTAGGATGGGTGCTTTTTGGTGGACAAAGCTTGATTTTTTAAATTATTTTTACAATAAAAGCCAACCTTCACCTCAGGGAAATATAGTTTTAATCTACTTCACTTTGAGACCTTAAAAATCTCTTGGTTTTGTGAGTTGTCTCAACTATTTTGGATAGCATTCTTGCACATACACATATTTGGCAGGTTTAGCAGCTAGCAAGTATTAAATTGCAGTAACGGATTTGTGGGCACAGTCTGCTCCAACTAGACTGACAGCTAAGCACTATAAAGTGTTCTGTCAAATAATTATTCCCTTAACGTGTCATTCTCCATAGTGGTCATGTTATCTAGATCAGATCCTTGGTCCTTCCCTAAAAATTTCTCAGAACAACCTTGTTTTCCCCCTCAGGCACCATTAAAGCAAGCCACACCAGATCACAAAATAGAAATGCTTTGAACCCACTATTCTGGGAAGAAAATGCTGTTTCAGGCCAAATCCAATTATATACCATGTTTCTAACTTCATTCCAGAAAACCTTTGCAACCAAATAGGTCCATGTTGGCCATTATGGGGCATTTCATAGCAAAAAATCTCCTACAGCTGTAGTTACTCCTCCCCATCCCATCCTTGAATGAACTCAAGCCATTGGCAGATTCGAGTTGGTTGTTGACATGAAGGTGAGAACTTGGGTGGCTGGGAGCAGCATGACAATTACTAGAGGCTTGACAAGATCTCTCCCACCTTGCCCACCTCTGATCCATGGAGCAGCTCCCAGGGCAGTGGCTTTGCAACTGGGACGCAACCATGGGTTAGCATTTCACTCTTCATCAGGTATTAAGCCCGTCACTGTACATGACAGGTCTTGCCGCTATGAAATGCAATCCTGCTTCTTTACGGGCTCCATGGGCTACAGAAGGTGCTGGGTAACCATAGAAACGATGTTGTAAAACAGCATGGGAGTTGACGTGTAATAAAACGCTACTGCCGCGCAACACCTGAGCAGAGCCCTTCAGGAAGAGGCATTATGGATGTGCCTGTAACTGTTTTGAGCAGGGATGTCCTATGAAGAAAGTTGAGCATGGACTGGAGGACAGAGTTAGTGTGGGAAGGTACCCAAGTCCTTCAATTAAAGCCTGCGAACCCACTATATTTACACTGTTTTTCATTCTGCTTCTGAAAGGAGCAGGTGATGCTGAGCTCTGCTCCCTGTCCCTGCACAGCTTTGGGGCTGTGTTCATTAAACTCTCCCACAAGCACGTGTAGGACTGCGTCAGAATTTTCTGGGGGAAATCCTGGCTCCTCTTGGCTCGTTTCAAAAACCAGTTCATATATGGAGAACACTATTCTAATTACACAGAAGTACTTAAATATCAGATATCCTAGAAACAGGATATTCAGTAGCCTACAGCAACATGCAGGAGCAAGTTCATAGATCAACATCATAAAACTATCAGCTTCTATTCTTTCAAACAGAAGTTGAACCCAAAGGTGCTCAGACAGACATGCCACACTAAGGAGATTGGAGTTTTAATACCAAGCTTCCTGGCTGTTTCTTTCAAGACATTCCCATGAATCTCAGTATCCTATGGGGACTGTAGAATATACAACTATAAAAGCCATGGCTTCAGGAGAAGAGGAAGAGCAGATGCTCTTCCTCCACCTTCATTATTCATCTGCTCTAGGGACAGTCACCATCTGGACCTGAGATTTCAGGCCAGTATTATTCCTTTTCTTGTCATATCTACATCTTCAGCAGCAGCAAACAGCGATGCAAGAGCAGCACAGTCCTACGCTGACACAGGTTTCTGTCTATGAATTCTCCTACACACGGGACACGATAATAAATCAAATACAGAGCACATGATCGATTCTGGCCAAGCAGAATGTTAGTCTCCAGGGCCAACAAACCAGCACTTAAATAAAGTTTCCTTGCTCAACGCGCTATGTTGCAATAAAAAAAAAAGTTTGTCTGCATCCCAGGCAGGTCATTTAGCCTCCTCTGCAAGGAGAATGTCAAAAAGATACACACACAGGCATTAGGAAATGCTCCCACCTGATGTTCTCAAACTGAGCTCTCCAACAGCTCAACATTCCCCCTGTAGTTCTCCTAATAATTAATGGAAGATGGAGTCCTCTGGGAAAATTGTCACTGGGTAATTAATAAAAATGAAAACAAGAGAGCAAGAAGAAAGAACAGAGATGTTGTGGAAAGCCTGCAAATTGAAAGAGGCGGCCTTACAGTTGCAATTCCCTTCTCAGTCTCAGAGGGAACGAAGCGCGTGCTCCAGGTTCATCAACGGCTCACTCAGGACTCTCCACATCTTCCATTCACACTTCGGAAAGAAGAGACGTTGGGACAGAACTGTTTGTGCCTTGCCATATTTCTCAATGGCCCTGCACGTACAGACTTGCTCACTCAGATAGGGAAATGGCTGTCAAGGACAAATCTCCAGAGCCCTGGGGTGGGGATGGAGGGGAATCTATTATCAGGTGATCACTTGAAAATAAAGGTCATGGTTTGTTTTTACCTGTGGGTTCAATCTGCTTATCAGTTTGATGGGAGCAGTGCATTAAGATCCAGGAAATAATGTTCTTTCTCTTTCAAAGCAGTGATGAAGTGTCCTTTTGCCTTAGCATCTCTGCAATGCCTCCCCGGAGAGCGAATGCTCTTCCTTATGCTCAAGCATGTTTATCTCACTGATCCTGAAGGGGTCTAGAGAAGAGTTTAGAAGAACCCCAAACTTGCAAGGTCAAAATTGATGTCCTGTTGGCAAATGGTGTTGAGAAACCATTGCTGGAAACGTCTATCTTCCAACGCTGTCCCCACCTGCAGTTTGCCAACAAGTACTGAGTACCTGAGCTATCAGAGTTACTGGGAAATCCTGAGAGGGAAGAGGATGAAGATGGATGGTCTCATGATTAAGCCAGCAGACAGGAATTCAAGGGATAGCACGTCACTTATAGACCTCCTGCACTGACTTTGGGCAAGTCAATTAACCTCTCTGCACTGCTGCTTGCCATCTGTAAAATGGAGATAAGAGACTTCCCAACAGCACAGGAGCATTCAAAGGAGACTTGTGGGTTTGACAGATGCTCTCATCCGATGCCAACAGGAGTCATGAGATTTCATTGACAGGACAGTGATGGAGTGGAGAAGACCCACTGCCATTTGGGGTTACGTAGCTTTGTGAAAACTCAATAGGTATCCGTTCTGCTTCCCTTACCACCTCCTTTGTACCTGTCTGTCTTCCAAGGCACAAATGCTCTCTTGACCAAACACTGGCTGCTATACCAGCTGTGAGAACCCACAAGTCTCATAGGATGTTTCCCATCCCTCCATGAAGGCTCAAGCAGATCAGTGAGGATTGTTTCCAATAAAAAAATTTAAAAAAAGTAATTGGAATCTCAGAAAACAAAACAAAACGTAACAGAAACATGGAGGGGCCAGCCCTGCCTTACGCCTCTGAGTGTGGAAGCACCTGAGGTGAAAGGCTCTGCTGCCCTGGTCCCACGGCCTTTGTGCCCAGAGAGCATCTGGACAAATCCCCACTCCTGGGGGACACGCTGCCTACTGCAGCAGTGAGAGAGGCACTGCAGCTGGCCTGGCCTGGCCAGCTCTCCCACCATGCCACAGGGGCTTGCTCATCCCTCCAAACCCTTTACAGCTCTGGAAACAAGGGAACATAATTTGCCATTACGTTTTTTGACTTGTGGGGTTTTTTTTAAGACATCAGAAAAGAAAAGCATCCCTGTCCTTTCACAGGGAATGGTATCTTTCCCCTACCAGCTTCACAAGACAAGTAAAAGCATCTAATCCCGACCCTGGCAGACACTACCTGACCCTTCTCTGCACACTTAGGGGGAGGATTACTTTCCCTCTCCTATTTTTTTTTTTATTTGCCTTTTTTTTTTTTTTCCCTTGTATTAAAATCCCATAGTGTTATTAAAAGGAATTGTTCAATTCCTTTAATTGGCTCAGAAGATAAATTCTTCCCTCAGCCTGGGGGTCATGGCCATCAGCAGCTATTTATTAGCTGCATTGATTGAGAAGAACAGCCTTTAAATGGAAATAAATTGAATTCTATGGCAAAGAGGATTCCATACAGGCTATTAATGTAAGACAGGGAGCTTAGCAGGGTTTTTTTTATTATTTATTTGTTCCCCTTCTCAGCTCCTAGCTATCCTCAAGTTCCCAGATACTTCCCATGTCTCCCATCAGCTGTTTCCTCCTCACCATGGGGATTTCCTTACCTGCATAGATGAGAGCAGGTGCAAGGGTGATGGTTATGATGGAAACAAGTGGGCTCAGGGAAGCACCAAATCAGGTTCCCATGAGCCAGTGGAGGAAGAAGAGGTGATGGGGAGCAAGGCAAGACATCACATACATTGCAGAATAGAAAGGAGAGGGGGAGTAGAGCCCTCCCACTCCCTCTGGGGCATTCTTATTACATTTTTGCCTTCTCCACTGCTCAGGGATCACATTTGCCACCCCCCTGTTGGCTCCAGAATACATTTCATGGTGCTCGCCTTCATTCCAGTTTAATTGCTTGAGATTGTTACTTGTAGGCTGTTAATTTATTAAAACCAGATCTCCCATATTACTCTGGAGCCTAGAAGAATCATTGCCTTCTATTAAAGGCAGTGGCGCGTGCCCGCCTGTCTTTTTTCTCTGGTCACCTCTGTAATTGCAGCCCTCTGCTAAGGTGGAACCCTCCCCCCTCCCCCCAGCAGCTAAGCATCCCCCGCAGGGCAGGTTCGGCTCAGGAACACATACAGGAGACAAGCTCACTCAAGGTGTAAACAGATAGAACTTCTCTGGTGTCCACGGAGGAGTATGTGATTGCTCTGGAGACATGCAAAGCCTCCAAGCTGTTTGGGTCACAGCTGAGAGAAAAAGTGAACTCAGGGGCTCCAGGCAGCAGATGAGCACTGGAGGCAACATGAAGGTCAGACCTTGCCAAAATACAACTACGAGTCCCCACAGCATCCAATGGAGCCAGCAGTGCCCTCGCACAGCTGAGTACAGAGAGATCTTCCCTGGTTGTATGGGCCATCTTTTGAGTCAAACACACCCCTCAAAGCCAGACACTTCCACCATATACTGGTGCCACGAGCACAGACGGAACTCATATACCAGGAGACACATACACATATATATATCTCCGTATACCAGGTGGCTGATACAGGCCAGAAATTCCCCACTCCTTCTCAGCCATCATCTGTCAAACAGGTCCTTCCATCTCCCAAAGGACGCTCAGTTGCCTTGATCATGCTCTGTCTCCTTCCTGCCTTTGAAGAATTTCCTTGGCAGCCCCATGCACACATCTGATCCTACAGATCTGCTCTGTAGAATCTAAAGTGCAGCAGTAGCATCCCTTAAGGCAGTGCCTGAGCCCGGTTTTCAAACTCATATAGGAAGGAAATCAACAGACAATTGGGAGATAGAAAATCATCATCTATTTGCTACTCCGCAGCAGCTTGGGGGGTGTCTGTCCCTCTCAGACTGCTTTCTGAGATCCTGCCAACGCAAGAGGCAGGTACCCTCCACTACATTACAGAGTGAATAAACCACACAGCCCCTTGAGTCATGGCACAGTCCCTGTTTTGGATACACAGTGTGTGGTCTCCCTCGAATTTGGGTGCTTCTGATTTGTATCTTCACCTAGACCGGGCACTGAGCTTCACTGACGTAAAAGTGTAAGCTCAAACATGGGAATAAAACCACCACCAAATGTTGGGATGAGGCGCTGGACCAAGGCCAGCTGGGGGATGCATTGTGAGGTTTCCAGACTGCTGCCAGGAGTCTGGAAAGGAGGACTCAGTCCTGCAGTCCAAGGGCCACCAATGCTCCATCAGTCACCCAGAGGCTGCGACACTTTTAAACAAAAAGTGAAAAAAGTTGCTAGGGCACAGGTCCCAGCACTTGGAGGCAGAGGCACAGCCACAGGCACAGGTACCAGCTCCCACTACCCACCAGCTGGCAATTATAACAGCAGCATTACAAGAGTAAAACAATAACATTTTGTTTATCTCCTAAACAGTTAGCTCACTTTAGCACTCTGTCTCCAAGTGCTAGATAATAACAGGATACAAGACAGGCATCAGGTTTCTGTATCCAAAACAGAGTGGGTGCATCTGTGATTGTAAAAAAGTTGAGTGTTGCTGCTCCAGAGTCCAAATCCTGGATGTGATGTGGCTGGAGGTGGTGCTATGAGCTGTCAGTTAGACAAGATGCGGAGGTTTCTCAGGGATAAGGAGCTGCTCTGGTGCCTGTGAACTGTCTTTGACCTACGTCCTTTGAAGCTCTGGTTCCCTGTTCCCAAAACAGCCTGCTTTATTCTAGAACTGCTTTGCTTTTACCTGAGTACTTGATTTAAGTACAAATGTCCCAGGATCTAATCTGAGATCTGCAAGCAGGAGCTCACAGCAATAGATGACACTTAAAAAGATTTAAAAAAAAAATAAATAAAAAATTTAGATTAAACAAGGCAGTTATTGAGTTTTAATATAGGAATTGATTATTCTAAGTATGCATATTGAGCTTAACAGCTTAGATTTGTATCTATTTCATCACTGTTAATCTTTGATAAATATGTTTTTAATAATCTCAAGGTATTTATTGAACATAAAACTGTCTTGTGAAATTGAAAGTAAGATTGCTAAAGATACTTATTGTACACTACTTCAACACAAATTCATTATTAAAAACCTTTCACTGAGGTTTACTTTTAACCACAACATAAGAGATGTGCATACTGCATAGTTAATCTATAATAAATATATTTGCAATAAGCTATTGATATTTAACCTTCAGTAACCATCTTAATAAATATGATACATGGAAATGGCTACTGGACCAGCTCTGTCAAATGCTTGGAGGATATGGGAAGAGGAGCAGGAAAGCTGTGGTCTGATAGAAGGCAGTTTATTTATCAGTCCTCCACAGCCCTCACCTACCCTGGCCACTGGACTCATTGCTCTTTCAGTCTCAAATCTCCAGCCCCACTTTCTTACATGGGTCCAGAGTCAAGCTTAACCTTTAGCTCCACCTTTGACTCCGACAGGCTGTGGGATTTTTTGTGTGATACAAAGGCTGTTAATTCAGCTCCTGGAGCCCAGATGATGCTCTGTCTGCCCAATAGTTTGGCAAAGTGGATAAACATCCTCAAAGGACAAGGAACAGTTTAGAACCCATATGCCTGGGGTACACAAGCCTTCTGAGAATATGGATCAGCAGAGAAGCTCAAATGAGGAGATTTCAGCTTTGAACTCAGTGAAGGCCACCAACTGCTTTTGAGACATGCACTAGACAGGAGTCTGACTTCAAGCCATCAGAGGCAAAAGACTTGACCTGCAGTGCTGCTTAGACCCCCTGGGATACTCTCAAAGATGCATTGTCACTCTTTGCATCACTTAATGACTGAGACTAGTTGCAAGAAGCCAGCTCTAGCAGGTATGCAAAAAATTTCACTCCCAGCACTAATCAAATGGGAAAGGAGCAGAGCAATTCCTCCCATGTCCTCTCCTCTGGATCCTGCCCCATTTGTTATATAGCCACTCACATAGGCCCTGTAATCCTTCCTGTCAGCCACCGTCTGATTCCCATGTATCAGAGAGAGCCAAAGATCTTAATGTGCAACTTTTAATTGAGCTGTATCATCTGCCACAAACACGAAATTAATGGCCCTACATCATAATCATAAATTCATACATAACCCCATGCACCAACAAATACCTCTTTGCAGTGATACTACAATGGTAAGCTGATTTGCAAGAAGCGCAGGCTACCCAGGAATCCTAATTAACCAAATTAACACCATCACTTCAAATCATGTCCCAGCAGTAGGACATTTCCGATTGGCCTCAGGCTGGAGCAAAGCAGCCAAATGAAAAGCTGACAGCACCTCGGCGGGGCCGGCAGGCCAGCCCTGTGCTGAGGGAATGTCTGGTGCCCATCCACGCACAGGAGGGGGGAGCAAAAATCTCACGAGCGTTGGTAGGGACCGACCCAAGACAGACCATGGCACAGTGACACTGTGCACCAGAGCAGCGGTTCCCCAGCTTCTCATACACTTCCCAAATTAACCAGTAGCATCAGGAACCCCTTCCTGCCATGCTGCTTTGTTCCAAGGGGTTGTGTCACTGCCAAATCCCCCTGAAGAGTGCCAAATGTTGCTTTGGGTGAGCCAAGTGATGGGTCTGGGGACATAGAGCAGGGCGGGTAATAGGAACAGTCTCCACAAACCCCAAACCCACCTCCACGGACCCACTTGTTTGCACTGGTTGCCACTTGTGACACGTCTGAGCTGTTTAGAGCTCAACATCCTTTTTCCCCTCCCCTTCAGGGTAGTCAGGTTTTCCTATTTCTGCCATGGGAAAGCTGCTATTTTGGGAGCATGTGGGATTCAAGCCCACGACAGTCTCAGCAGTCCCTGCATGAAAGATGAGATCCGTAACCCATGTGCCAGAGGGACGGCTCAAGTCTCTCCACACATTCAGCCTGGATGGTAGGGTGGCTCAGTCCCAGCAGGGTCCTCACGCTTCTTGGACTCAGCTCCCAGGGCACAGGGCTCAGAGCTCCTGTCCCTGCTTCGAACTGATGTACTAAAAGCTGGGATGGGAGCTTTGGACCAAGAGAAAAAAGAGACTCCTACCAGAAGTGGGATTCGAACCCACGCGGGCATGCGCCCATTGGATCTTAAGTCCAACGCCTTCACCACTCGGCCATCCTGGTGGACTGAAATGCTTCCCTGGCCCACCCACTCCTCCCCTGGAGGGCATGCACCCCACCAAGACCTCAAGGTCCCAACTCAAGACACCTTTCCCTTCTCACTGCTCTGTTTAATGTCCCAAACAACCTGGTGCAATATCTCATTGGGAGGCATCAGGCCTCGTGGACCCTGGAGGACAGCACAGCCCCTACGTCTCATGCAAAGAGCATAGTCACTGGTGATAACACTGCTAGAGACCCTGCTGCAGGAGGGGCATTGCCTGACCCCACTGGGAGCAGCTCCAACAGCCCAACAGCCTCATCCAGACACACAGTTCAAGCACTGTCCTGGCTCCTTAGATCCCACTCCTCACACCCTTCAGTTCACCTCTGGAGCTCTATTAGAGCATTTAGCCAGGAAAGACAGTGGGACAGGAGAGTATTTCATTTTCCTTTGGGGTGAGGTACAGGGGTTTTTTTCTGCCATCTGGGGGGAAAAAAAAATCAAACCCAAACCAAACAACACAAAAAAAAAAAAGCAACAAATCCACAAAAACCTCTGTTGAATTACATGGGATTCAAACTCACAGCACCCAAGTACCTATGTGCATGAAGTCTTTAGCCCTTAAGCCACAGGAGCCTGATAATTTCTGTTTCTGATTCAGCCACCCTCACTCTTCCCAGGCCAGCACCTTCACATGGAGATGCTATACACAGAGAAATCTGGCCAGGCCCTTTCACCAGATGATCCTGTCTGCTGGAGACATGCTTGGCCAGGCTGTCCTGGACCTGTTCTGCTTGAAGATAACAGCAATTCACTTCTCACTTCCCCAGGGACTGCTCACAACTGTGCCCCGGGCTACCTGAGCTGTTTGGAGGGCTTGTGTTGGGCTGCTGCAGACACGAGAGATACTGACCAGGAAAAGGGATATTTCCAGATCTCAGAAGAGGGTGGCACATAATTTACAGGTGCTAGGAAGGAAGGCAGAAGGACCCCAGGCATCCCACAGGAGGATGCTGAGGGTCCTCAGCTCAGCAGAGGACTGGGGCAACCTATTCACATGCAAAAATGGAGGCAAATTCACCCTCTTAGGTGCCAGCAGGAGACAGCAACTTTTTCTGCTTCCCTGTTACCCTTTGCTTCACGGCCACAGCAATCTGCCACGATGGTCCGTGTGTGCAGACCCACAGCCCAGCAGCCCTGGCTGCCTCCAGCCACAGCACCCGCATTAATATCAGATGCAGCCGTGCTCCCAAAGGGTGTTGTGCTCACCAGCTCCCGAGGAATCTGCTCCTAATGAGCGACTTCAAAGCATTAATGAGCTTGCAAAGCTCTCATTTTCGTTTACAGAGCCGGACCTCGCATGCTTGGCATTAAGACAGGGGTCACCCATCAGGAGATGAGAATGCGTGTGCATGTCAGCGAATAGAATAGATTTGTCATCCTCTAAAAAGCAAAGATTGATCATGGCCTCTCCAAAAGGAAGCTTTTACGCCACATCTGCTCTTCACGGCACAGAGAGAAGGGACCCACTCACAGGGGTGTCCATGACCCACACTGCTCAGTTCCCCATAGTGCCCAGCAAGCACAACTTTGAAGTTAACACCCCACATTAACCCTTTGGGTCCAGGGTGAGAAATGTTGTTTCAGTTGGCAGCCTGAGGCATAAAGAAAGTGGTGGAATCATGCTCCAGAGCAGGTTTAAGGCTTACATGGAGGGTATCATATGGATGTGTGAGAAAGCAGCTTTGACTGATACGTCCTGCTCCGTGGCATCCTACCAGCACAGGCAAGGAGAGAAAAGCTGGCAGAACAGCAAAGGCTATGCAATGCATCTGCTGCTCTCTCTAGGGACCACCCTCTCCCAGGCACAACTCCCTTCAAGCTTCCCTGAACTCACCATAAATCTCTGTGTTGAAAGAGTCTCCAATGCTTGGCTAACAGCCCGGTTGCACCCATTTGAGGAGCTGAGCCTATCCATCACACTGAGGTAGGAGGAGGCCGTGCAAACAAACTGTGCTGAGGAACCAGAAGCCAGCCTGAGCACAAACCTGCTGCTGTGCACTGCTTGCACTTGCTCCCACAGCCCCTCAGCCTCTTAGCAAGAGCTCTCTTAGCTCTCTTTCCAGAGCCCTCTCACTGCTGACGTCCTGGTTGGCATTTGTGCTGGTGTAGGGAGGCTTGGACGAGGCATGGGGCAATGAGATATTGGCTTGTTACTGTTGTCACTACTGCAGGACAATCTCCAGGTGTAGTCTGCAGAGGCGTTGGCATAGGTGCAGATCAGCTGCCCTTGACTGGTACAAACCTACCATGACAAATAGCCAAGGGGGTCACCGGCACAACTTGTCTGTGTTTAAAAATACAGCTCTGAGCAGATGCTTCCCAGTGTCTTCCCAGAGTCTGTGCCTCATCAACAAAGTTGGTTGGCTTCACCTACAAACCTGCACAGCACATTGGCTGGCACTTTGTTTGGTCTGGAGTCAGCCTTGCCTCCAGGGAGTTGCAATATTGGCTGAATTACCTGCAGTCTCTTGGATGTGTCCTATGCAATCCCAAGCCAGGCTGGATGCAGCTCACTTGCAGTATTCCCCATGAAATGACAACTTGAAGATGACACAGCTACAGGTTTCCAGGACACATGTTCTGTAAGAGAAAGGCATTAATAATGTCCTGAAGTCATAAAGGTGTCATCCTTTGCTTCAGAAACACATTGGCAATGTTAACTGGAAAGCAGTTTCTCCTCTCCCCTTTTCTCCCTTCAAAAGAGATCTCCTGGCACTCTATCTATTCAGTAGATCTGTGTTTAATTTAAATAGCCACTGGAGGCAACCACCATCCCACATGTTAATGCTGCAGCTGGAGGGTGGATGGTTGGTAATTAAGAAAAAGAAAAATCCAAAACTTTAAAGTTAGGAGCAAGGAGGAGTAAAATATGGTACTTCAAGAGTTCTCAGGACAAAATTATGCAGGGGCAAAAATAACCCCTTCAGCATTGCTTTAGAAACTATTTGAGAAGAGACAGCACAGGACAGGGGTCTCCTCCCTGCTTCTCTTATGCCCTTTGCCTGATCTGAGAGCAGTTCAGTCTGGGGGTTATGAACATCAGGAGCGTTGTGACCCAAATGTTTGGCATAGAGCAGCCCTACCAGGGTCATTGTAGGTTAAGTGAGAGACAGCTCAGCTCCACTTTGTGCAACAGGCTTTGGGGGGTGAACCTCATGCTGCCGATAGCAACAGGGCTCCTGTGTTGTGCTCGTGTAGCAGTTAATGAGAAAGCTCTTTGGACTTTGTCAGGTCTTAAATACACTATTGATGCCCAGGTATAACTGTAAACTTCCACTATTTTGAGAGTAGCTGGAGTTCACTGACAAAAAGAAGCATCAAACAGGTTGCTGGTCCTCAGTAGGTTTATGAATAAATGGCAACCAAGCACAGAAGAGGATCACTTTTCCTTCCTATCTTTCCTTCCTCTTGAGAGGCAGATTAGGAAACGAAGCCAGCCTTGTTTTTTTATTTGGAGGGGTTTCTTTACAGAATGGCTAGAAAATGCAACTTTTACTGTGGATGCAAGCTTATAATCTGCAGAATTTGACATGATGCCCCGCTGCTTGTTGGCTCAGGTCAGGCCCTCTGGTACCACAAATCTTATGGTGCTCTATAGCTCAAGAGGAAAGGTTTTCCATGATGCTTGCAAATACTGGTACTTAGCCAGAAAACCAAAGACCACTTACTGTGGGTACACAGATTGGATTAAAAACCAGTAGAGTTGTGCAATTACAGGAGGTTATTTATCCCAGAGGGAAATTATGTTTTCTTTGTTGAATAAGTTCTTAAAAAAAAAAAAAAAAAAAAAAACACCATGAAACTGAAAGCAATGCAGCTACCAGAGCTAAAGTAGTAAGTCATACAAAATAATGGATTTGTCTACTTTCTCCTGCTCAGGCATAGTGTCCCAGCTGTTCACAGTTTTCCACAGGCTATTGCTAGTCTAAATTACTCCTCCAGCTATTTTCCACAAATATTTCTTGGACAACAGACAGTTTCTCAAAATATTAATCTTGAGTGTTTAAAGTATCTACAGTTTACATCATTGTTTGTGCTTTGATTCTGAATGGGCTCGTAATGAGATATCTGGAGGGAATGGTGTTGGTTCAGCATTTCAGAGTCATCAACTACCTACATTCAGCTATCCCCATAGAGATTCTGGACAGGATGCACATGTAGCTCATCACAGCTTTACCTTTGTTCAGTCTGGACTAGATTTTGTGGAAGATATTATCACAGACCCATCTCTCCCCTTCGCTGTTCCAGTCTCTTCCAAACACCATTGCTTACCACAGAGAACCTGAGTCACAGCTGTGCAGAAGAGAAACCTCAAGAACACACTGAGAATCAGGGTGCTGGGGTACTGATGCCTCAGATTCTGAGTGCCCAGATCATGAAGTCGTAAAGGGACCTAACATAAATGAGACGTTCTGTGCATGTTCATCTGTTTTTGCCTAATGCAGTCAGCCAGAGTTTCTCTACAATCATTGCACAGAGAGAAGTCTGGCTGATCCTGACTTGAGTCTCAGGATCTCTGAAGGTCCCTTCAGTCTTGCTCTCCATACCTGAATTTCAGCATATATTGGTCACCAGACACATGTAAACCAGCCTCTATTAAGGACATTCCAAAATCACACTACAAAAATGTATATGTTGCATATTTTTGGCTGCCTTTTCACATGACAGATGAGTTAGCCATGGTAAACAAAAGCTCAGCAGAGAACTCCATCCCTTACGGGATCATAATTTAGGAAACTCTGCAGCATGCTACTCCCAGAATCAACCCAGAGGGGAAATGAGGTGATTGAGTTATCACATGGACAAATATCAACAGAAGAGGCTTGCATGTGTCAAAGAAGTCTCCTGCAATTTACATAGCTTGGATAAAAGTGTTGGAATAAATGGGAAAAATCTTTTGCACTCTACCTGCAGCATCAGCAGTGCCCACTGCTGCTCGTTATCTCAACGTGGAAGCGTGCAGGCGACATATCACATCCCAGATGTCAAGGTGCATCTGCATGAATTCCTAAAATGACATGTGTTCTTTAGCCCAGAGCTTGGCTCCAGGCTAAGAGCTAAATTTGATGTTCTCTGCGGCTAAAACTTCTTCAAAAACCATTCCAGGTTAATTAGGAAAGGGAAATTCTGGCTGCTGTCTGTACAAGAAGATTGGCTTGGGAAATGGTATGAAAGTCACGCTTTTTGCAAGAGCAAAGAGAAAGAACAGGCTCATTTCTAAAACTGCTGCACCTAAGAACTTCAGAAAAGCACAAAACTTCACTGAAATACAATAAAAAGCACTGCCTAAAAGCAGAACATCTACTTTGGCTCAACATATCCTCTCCCAGAGGCACCACATCACTCCTGCTGCTCACAAAACAGCTTCTGTCTCCTTTTAATAGTTTTATTTTTAGGCGTCTTCTATTTAATTCTCTTTTTTCCTTGTGTAAGGTCCTTGGAAGGGCTGCAGTGTCAAACAATACTTATATCAGAGAAAATTCAGAATACACACTGTTAAAATGAGTCTGCTCTTGACAAGTGAATGACTGTAGGAAGTGAGGGGATACAGTTTTATCAAGGAGACCACCCAACTGACAGTGTAACAGCATTTCTTGTGGGCTGGGGGCACCCACCTTTGGATGGCAGCCATCTCAGCTTGGAGAGCATCAGTACATGCCTGCATATACCTGGTCTGAAGCCTCGCTGCACGTTCACACAGTGCTGTTAGCACATACTACCTGTGAGCAACCTTAAAGGTAGGCTTAAAATGCAGGTTTGCCATCCTCTTAACAACCCTGGATTAGCTAAACTGCACATGCCTATGGCTGTAGCTTCACCTCAGCTAAGGATCAAGAATTTCCTGGTGCCAGGATGCATCACCATGATGTCACTACCATGAGTCTGCTTACAACAGAAGAGAAGAAAAAGAACTATCTGCATCCCCCAGTCTGTGTCTCTGAAGATAGTAGTACCTACTCCAAGCAAGCTTCCAATGTCTTTATAAATCACCACCCACCACCTGTGCTGCAGGAATTAGACACATATCTGCTGTATTAAGTTAAATTGTGTTAAAGTTGCAACTCAGTCTGGCACAGCACTGAATCTTGGACTATGCCTAGGTATTGACCCTGCCACCAGTGGTTAAGGAAGCCACTGGTGATAGTCTCCAAGTACCTGCATTGTGTCTTCCAACAAGTAGAGAAGGGCAGTTGATCCTCCACCCATGGAGGCCATGCAGAAAGCAGTAATGATCAAGGCTGCTACAGATGACCAAAAACTTATGGAGGACCAGGAAAACCTTCTTCCTTCTAAAAGAGAGCACCAGCTGCCTTAGAGTGGACTGCAGGCAGATACATAGAAATGCTGACAGGTGTCAGTGGGACTATCTGTCATGCAATGTCTAAAATCAGGTTGTGGTGAAGAGTAGGTGTATAGAGTGAGCTCACACATAGTGCATACAAGAAGTTTTCTATGGATAACAAGTTCATAGAATATATATATTTTTCCCCATATGGGTTCCCAGCTGGACTTCTTTGCTGTCTTGGAAGAGACCAACTTGCTAAAAACATCAGTAGTGTCAAAATCCAGGATCCTTATAATTAGATGGGACCTTTGAAGGGAACTGTTGAAGGCTGACATCTCACCTGCTTCTATGGACTTACCACTGCCTGACAGGAGGGCACATTTGTGTTACCGTTTGCTGCCTTTTATCCCATGTTTCTACTACTAAGGTGAAGGAAAGAAGGCTCATAGAAGTGGAGGATGAGGAGGAGGGCAAACCTGTGAAGTCTCTGCTAGCAGTTCACAGCTTCAGCTCCTGTGTTGGTCCTTTGTCTGGCATCTAAGACCCTTCACTTTACTTTTTCTGCTCCACTTCATGCCCATCATCTGGTCTCCTGTGCTTCCAGCCCTTCATGCCTCCTGCTGGGCACAGGCCTTTGAGGGGTCAGGCCACCTCAAGGTGGAGCTGGCTGACAGAAGAGCTTGCAACACAAGAAAGCTATCTCAAGATATATGGTTGGTGGCTTCCTGGGAAACTGGAAAAGAAAATTCCAAAGTTTAAGAGGTAGATTTAAAAAAAAAAAAAAAGTTCTTCAAATTTCCGCTATTTCTCTGCAATTAAGATTTTTTTTTTTTACACTCAGTTTTCAGAAGAGCCACACTGAAATAAATACTAAGCCCCTGTGAACATCAAGCAGTCCCCCTCCCATGGCTTCCTTCAAAACTCCTGTTCATAAACAACAGACAGACAAGTTCTAGCATATTTCATTCATTCATCTGCTTTCTTTTGGTTTGGTTTTTTTGATTTGTTTGTTTGATTTTTTTTTCTGTTTGGGTTTTTTTTTAAAGCAAGATATAGTCTTTCTTCTGGGATTTACAGCCTGATTTTGTAATAATTAGACGAAGTAAATCATGTGGAGATTTTTTATGATCTGCTTTAAATGTAGAGTTTTGGAAAGTAGATAATGAAATTATTATTTTGCTGCACAGCTGTGCTAAAGAGCAGAG
>NW_008628252.1:0-38695 GCF_000691845.1 Merops nubicus | reverse complement strand
AGTGAAAAGACACTAGTATTTGCTTATTTGGCTTTCAATTGCTATGACAAAGCAAATAACAGCTTTGGTCTTGGTCCACAATTGAGTTAATTGGTAACACCTCAAATTGCATGTCCTAAAAACCTCCTAATTAGCAGCTAAGCACAGGATAAACTAGATAGCATTTGTTTCTTTGTGCTCCAAGAGGACCTGCAAATTCATAATAGGCAGCTGAACTTAAGATCCAAAAGCATCTACTTTAATGTTATATGCAAGATGTGATGCCTGTATGTGTTCCCTTTGGCCTGTGTCCATACAGCACCTAGCACGGTGGGGCTGGGGTCCCTAATGCATTCTCGAGGCAACTGGGATCCAGTCTAAAAACTACAGGCAGTATTTTCAAGGAGACTTCTGCTGCCTCTGGCAGTCTCCGGGCCAGGACCTGCTGGGAGAGCTTTGCTGTTGCCTCCCCTGTTTAATTTCTGAGAACTCCCAAGAGATTCCCTCTCTTTGCTCTTTCATTTACTGCCCAAGTCCCTCACACCACAGGAAGGAACTCAAGCACTGTAGGAAGAAATGGTCCAGATATGAGCAGGGAAGGGTGTGGGAAAGAAACACAGATGTGTTGAAGAACCTGATACAAAGACCTGTTCTATAAAAAGGGGATTTCTGTGGAGAATGCTAGAAATTATACACCCAGACCAGCAATTCAGACATCCAAAATGCATGGGCACTGGAGGCGTTGTGATGAGACAACGGTTTACACCATAAAGAGGAGCACAGTAGCATCTGCAATGCAGGTCCAGAATTGGAGGTCAGCATCCCTTGCTTGCCTGATGGCCCCCTAAAATGAGTTCAAGCACCTCAGTCCATCTTTTGTTTAGTTGACACTTGCAGCACAAGGCCGTGGCAGGGTCACTGGTGTTGCTCACGATCAACATCTTTGCCACAGAAGAGGAAGATGGGTAACACATAAAGGCAGCAGCTGTGTTTCACTCCCAGGTAGCAGCTGGACACCTAGGGCTGATTGATAAAAGCAGGAGACACTAAGATTAATACTTAAAAATTCAGAATCAGAAGACAAGACAGTCGCAAAGCATTTTCTCAAAATGCAGCATTAGCCCTCCTGTAGAGATGGATTAGGGAGAATTTTTGCAGCATCTGTCCACGCTGCCTTCTTTCTCCTTTCTTTTTCTAAAGCACTTACATGCAGAGAAAGGTCTGATCACCTCCTCCTGTCTCCTGAAGGACAGCCACACAAGCATTTTGGCAACCCCAGTCCGGCTGCCACGAGCTGGATGTGAGATGAGGGGAGATGGTGACCAGTCTCTTGGTAGTGACATAACCCAAATCCAGGGATGAGAACACATAACTCCTGTACCCAGCTTGTTGGACATGCCCCATCGGGGGAAAGCTTTGTTAGAGGCCGATGTCTTCCCTCCAACTCTCTCCCACAGGAGGTGGAACACCACCAGCACCGTAAGGCCAGAAAATATCCAACAAAAGCCCTTCTTCAGGGGCTCTCTGCTCTGCTGTTTGCACGACTGTGCAAGGCAGATTGCTGTCTCTTATTAACTAAATAAACAAGCAGCAAAAGTTGAGTGAAATGGAAACACATACACAGCTTGTCTGCAAATAAAGACAAACGCCTCCATCGCATGGTTGCACCCAGCTGTCTGGCTGTTACCTGCTTAAACAGCTCTAATTTCACATTAAGGTCAATTCAGTCCCAGCTTCTCCTCCCAGGTGGAAAACTTGGCTAATGAAACACTCAGGGTTGTATCGAGTCCACTTCGATGCACCAGCCGAGCGTTTTGAGGAGTTGAGGCAGGTGCCCTGGTCCTTCTTCCACAAGGGTGAGTCCACAGCCCAAGCAGGCACAGCAGCCAGCATCAGTGAGCAGAGGCTCCTCTACGATTGCCCACTGAAATGGTGGGGTTCCTCCAGTTTTAGTTGCTCTCACCTAATCCCATACTTCAGGGAATGCAGAAAGCCCCTGCCTCTACACCAGCCCCACTCAGGTCTCTGCTCCTTCTTCCTGGCTTCCCCCGGACTGGCTCTGCTTCTAGCAAAGGGTATTTAATCAGCATAAGCTTTCCTCTACCATTTACGCGGCCCTCTTGCTCTCCTGGGGGAATATAGATGGGATGATTAAACTGTCTTTATACATAGTCTGAAGGGTTTGGCTTTGAGTCTTATTTATTGCTCTTAAATTTCTTTTAGCTTCTCCTTTCCAAAGATCAGAGTTCCTGACCAAGTTCTGATGCGGACCATGAGGGTGACAAACATAGCTAGACTATGATCACTTGTGCGTAGGAAGCTGTTGTCCTGAACCACATTCTTCGTGTTACTCAAAGGGAAATGAAAAAAAAAAAAAAAAAAAAAACCCACCTTGTCTTGCACGCCTTCGAAGTAACAGTTCTGAGGATAATTTAAAGTATTGAAGCATTGATTCACGAAACACCATTGGCCTGCTTACATGTGGGCAGACAAAGTCACCCATTATTGGTGATTTATTAGCTGTAGGTGCCTCTTTGATCTTCTCCAACATTGTGCACTCAATATCCTCCTCCCAGGAGGCAGCTGGGGGGACAGCCCTATCAAGACACTCACATTACTGTGACTTATGGTTCATGTCCGTGGGATCAACTCCATTGAGACACTGCATCTCACTGGATTCGGGGGAATCTTCCAGAGCCCTACAATATATGCAAAACCAGAAGTCCCTCTTGGATTGAAAAATGATGATACCACCACCTCTAAATTGGTTTTAGCGGCTTTCTGTGCTGCCTCTGGCTCAGAAGTGCTTCGTTTGCTGACAAAAATCATAGACTCACACACACTGGAGATGGAAAAGCCCTCCTAGGTTCAGCTAGTCCATTTCTCCTACCAGGGAAGGAATATTCCCAGCAATCTGTTTTCCCTGCTACTTTGTCTTCTCTATTTTTAAACATCCCATGTAGCAAAAATACATTTAGATTGTCAGGATTTCAGAGCCAAGTTAGCTGTGGAAGTACCAGCTGTAGCCTAACCTGCTTTGTCTGGTGGCAGCAGCTAAATTGCTCTCTGCTGCCTTTGAAGTCAATGGTAAAAGTCTTATTGGCTTCTGTGGGAGCATTCTCAGGCCTTTGGTACGGATGATTAGAGCAAATAGCTATGGAGCACTGATAAGCCATTCTTACACTATCGCTTTCCAGGCCGTAACTGCATTTTAATAGGCAAGAAATTGTCTCAGCAGCAGTCAGGGTGCAATAATAGCAAAGCCATGTGGAGCACACGACAGACTGGGTCTGCCCAGAAGTAACTCCTGCCACAACCATACAGAATTATATCCACAAGCCCAAACAGGTTTGTTGGAGTACGTGATCCAAAGGGAACGGTCAGAGGCAGTCCCTTTTGTACGGCCTTGAACTCTAAAATATACCAGAGGTCAACTCAGCTTTTAGATATCTGTGTTTTCCCTTTTCAACAGACTTTAACAACATGAATGAATGGGGCTGGGCACATCAAGGTGCCCCTTTTCCTGCTTTTCAAACCTTGGCCAGAATATAGCAGAGGTATGGCACCGCCCTACTTTTCCAGCCAAAAAAAAACCCAACCAACCAAACAAAAAAAAAAAAATAGACCAGCTGTTGAATCACAAAAGGTAAGAATTTTCCATATATAACTTGACTCACCTTCTCCAGGAAAATATGTTGGCAACTACCCCACGAAATGGTGCCCTGGGCAGTAGCAGTGACACAGCCCTGACGAAGCTGGGTCCTTTGCTTTCTCTTATTTCAGTAACAATGGCAGGTAGTGGGAACCAGGGTTGGATTTAATTTAACAGTTGTTGTGCTCTGCTGGGACAGCTTCCTCTGCCTCCACATTTCCTGCCTGGAAGTTCTCCCAAAAGGATGAATTAACCAATATATGACCTGGATGGGAAATGCACTTTATTGAAGCTATTTTTCTAGGGTGGAGCTGAACAGCTGTTTAACAGCACATAGCTGCGCTACATGAGAGACAGGGAAACACACAAAATTAACTGTATTCAGGTACAATTGGGCTGTAAGGAGGCAGAAGATAATTATCTCAAACTGTAATTTTTGCCTGTACGCAGAGGGTAGTGTCCTTGTGTGACAAAGCCTGCCAGCATGGGGTACCACAGCATGACAGCCAGCACAGGGAAGGGGACCTCGGTTTTACTTTCCTCATAGCACCTTCTTGGGCCATAAACATGGGGAGATTAACACCACCCCTGCAGGCACCAGCATCCTGGCAAGGAAAACTCATGTGCTAAAACTACGTAGGCATAAACTCCTTTCCAAAAACTGCTTCCTTTGACACGATGGAAGCAGCAAATGACACAGCCCTGGTGTCACTACGGGGACAGCAGTGCCTGAGATCAAACACAGTTCAATCCTCTTCTTTATATAAGGCTTCAGCAATCAATAGGAGCCGTAAGTGCCACAGAAACAGTCCCACATTAACTCCACAGTGAGCAATGTGTGTAGGCATCTCAGGGCATGTTTCAGCTCTTCAGGTATCCACAGGGATCTGTGTCCTGCTGTGAGCCAGCACTGCCATCCACAGAGTCAAGTCCCACTGGTGATGGCTCATGCTCCAGGCCATGAAGAAGCTTCTCTTGGTGGCAGCACAAGGCTGCACAGCCCAGGCAACATCAACGTGAGAGATGGAAGCACCCAGCATCTCTGTCCAGAAGCCTCAGCAGAGCCCTTGTTTTCCATCCCCATCTCTTCCTCTCCCTCACAGTGGGTTAGCACTGCAATTAAGTTATCGCAAATTTACATCAGGGTAGGAGAGATGAGAATCTGAACAGAAGCTTTAAAAGCCACTTTTCTTTTTTTTTTTTTTTTTATTATTTTAAAGCCTGACATAAAACTCCAGCCAGATTTACCACGAGCTTCCTGTGTGTGCACATGAGTTATATGTGTGGTAAGTGTCCCGTCATCATGAATTCTGCCGACGGGCTCTTTTTAACAGCCCTGATCATAGGGAATTCATTTGCTCTTCATATAGCTGTCACCTGTATTACCAGAGCGATTTCATTCTAATTTAGCATTACTTAATGGCGAAGATAAAGTTAAGTGTTAGCCATGTGGGTCTTTTCTTGGCTTCTCTCCCTTTCTGACACAGCAAGAGTGTGACTGCGGGGTGTTTTATGACCAATGATTCAAAAGAGCAGGGAAAAGAAGGAGCAGCAAATATCAACTGCTTGTCAATCATCCACAGTCTTTCAGCTCAAAGGGTTATACCTGGACCTCTGATCTTTTCTTCTGCCGTCTCTGATCCCCCTGTTTGTTTGGAGTACTTTAGGTACTGCAACCATCAGAAATATATTTTTTAAAGGTTTGGCTTTAGGAAACCTGCAGTGGTTACCCACAATGTTAGGAAAATGTGGTATAAAAAGCCATACCTAATGGCTACAGCAAAGCAGCCAAATTACAGCCAGCCTGCCGGGGTGGCAATGATGGGGTACTCTACAAGCTGGCTGTATGCATGAAAATGCTGTGGGAAAATAGAGTGGTTTTATAGCATCAGTTAAACAGCAATAAGTGATTCGTCTTCTCAAGCCCCTGCGCCCCCCCCCCCTTTCCCCGCAGCCCAAAAAGGTAATCATTCTGTGTATATCACGAGCTTGTTTAAACTGGAGATGAAAAGCTACAAAAGTACAACTTAATTGAACCCTGTATTGTGTTATTACAAATGCTGCCGACCTCACTTGCAGTCCATTATCAGAGGGTTCTGCTGAATGCTTTAATTAAAGACAATAAGGCTAATAAAAAGGCATCATTTTCCTGTCTCCAGCACTGCTGGAGAGTTGGGGCTGATGAGATTATTTCCTGCTAATGCTCTTCTGCTGTTGTTGTTTTTAAATCTTTTTCTCCCCATGGTTTGCAAATACTGTCTGAGCCTAAGTTGTACAAGACTCATTAAGAACAAGAAAAAAATCAGTTGTTTTTTTTTTTTTCTAAAATGCTCACTAATATTTGACAAATAGAGCCCCTCTTCCAGGTAACCCTTGGTGCCTTACCCCAACCATTGCTGCCTTTTGCTCTCAGAATTTTTCCCAGTGAAGGAGCGAGTCCCCCTGCCCAGGCGCAGGTACACACACACTGCCCACAGCACCCATCTCCAGCCCTCCCCTTGGCAGGGAAGACAGCCTGATGATGACAGTGCTACTTGCTGGAGGGCAGAATCTAGCCCAGAGTGAGTAATGCAGCACCTCACCATAATTAACATGCTGCTTACTAATGGCCCATATGTGCCATCTCTATCTACTTTCATACTGATAGCATTAACGATACCAAACCAGCAGTATTTCCAAAACCAATTAAGACAGCCTCCCTGGGCAACTGTGTCTCTCCAGCTTTGGTCCAAAGAGGCAGAAGAAGAGGTCGACAATGCAGGAAGGCATCGGTGTGGACCACCACAAGGAATGGAAGGTGCATAGCTGGGAGGCAGCCAAAATGCTGGGGCGGGGAGGGGGGGCTTGTCACAACAGAGGTGGGAAAGGTTTGGATGATATGGACAGCTCTGCTCATCTGTCCGTAGGAGAATGTGCCGTGGGATACGGGAGACAGGATGGTCTCTACCTGTGGATGCACAGGGAAGAGCAGCCCCTATCTGCATCCCTCTCTCTTCTAGGACACCTGCATGGGCTTGACCTCATCCACCCCACACATACGTTGGTGATTGGCAAAGAGCACAAACATGACGATGGTGCAAAGAGAGCAGTGGAAAATCTCCTGGTGCTCATGGTATGGATGTGTTTGCAGAACAGGCACATTCACCTACCAGCAAACAGGCTGAGCCCAGCAACTCCTCCTATACCAGCCACAAAACAGTTAAAACTTCACTAAGTATCCAGGCCCTATTTGAATAAGAGACCTAATGGCAATTGGCATTGTAGCCCTGCTGTGAATAAGCCAAACCATCCAGTCCTACTGTGATTAAAAACTCCTTCTTGGACACGGGAACAAGCAGCCAGATGCTAAGTAACTGAACTTTGCCCCTGCAAGGAAGAGAGCAAAGCACTAACCACTGAGCCAGCCCAGTTTGCCAAGACTTTTATAGGGAAGGAACTTTTACAATTAAATACAGCAAAAGGTTTCTTCCACTGTGAGCCTCTGAACACAGATTGAAAGAAGCAGAGTGGAACATGGAAGCCAAGTTAAAAAAAAAAAAAGAAAAAAAAAGAAAAAGGAAAAAGAAAAAGTCTTGATCTGAAGGTTGCAGGCTCAAAGTATCTAGAAACCCCATCAAGTGACTGAATGAGAACAGCAAGAGGCGGGCAAAGACCACAACTCCTCCCTGGGTAAAGGATGAAGCTGTAATGTGGAGCAGACTGACCTAGTTACATATTTCTTCTTCACTCTTCCTCTCTCTCTCACTGCTGCAGTTGTCAGGCTGGGAGCTGCAAAGCAAATTGTAAGTGAAGTTTCTGCCATCCAAGTCAAGTGAAGGAGAAACCAGGAGCTCTGTAGATGTGGGCATCTCAAGCAGTACCATCTCAGGCCCTGCTGGAGCAAAGTCACTGGCCTGTGACACATCCCCCTATCTGAGGTGGTTCTCCCCATCATGTCCTTCCCACCCATGCTTCCTTTGTGTGTTGACAGCTGCATGTCATTTTTGGCACAGCAGGGAAATGGCCCACAACCTGGTGACATTTGCAGCTCCATCCTCCCGAGCACACAGCAGAGACACACGCTAATGAAAGAGACTGTCTCCACCTCTCAGGTCTGCAGTTCGAAGAAGGGAGTCTTTCCTTGGGCTGGGAGGGTCCTGCAGCCCCTGCTGCAGAGCTGCCCTGCAGTGTTAAAAAGCCAGCAAGCAGGGCGGTTACATGGTGCCATCAGGTATGGACACACCATACACAAAGTGCTGCTGACATCCTTAATTCTGACAGAGCTGGGAATCGAGAGGAGATGTGACAGTGTCTTTCTCTCACCGAGTGCATTGCTGCAGCCAGGAACCCCCGACAGCCTTAACCTTCAGTCCCAGCCATGCACATGCACTGGTGGAGAAAGTCAGCAAGGACAATTCTCCAGCCACTGTGAGGCCCTGGTTCCTCTGTGCATTTGGGTACAGCACCCTTGCAAAGCCAGCTCCCAAATGACACCTGGATTTTCCTACCACGTGGCAGAGCTTATCTGGCTATGGCACACAGGACACACACCAGGCTGAGCTGGCACCAATCCAACCATGCTCCTCCTGTAGGCACTAGAGGTCAGCAGGCTGCCAGGGATCCCAGGCAGGGCTGTGGGTTTGGTCCCTTTTGTGCCCCAGGGATGACCAAGGATACCCATGCGCTCTGACCCAGTGAGTCTCTGGAGACCAGGAACTTTGGAGAAGCACCTGAGATATGGATCCTTCATCCCAGTTCTCCAAAGTATCCACCATTACTATGGACTTACAAGACTGACAACCTTAAAGCATAACCCAGCAAGTTGAGATGGAGTGCAGGGAAAACTTTGCTCTTGATGAGCAATTAGATAAAGGAGCAGCTGCCAGGAGAGGCAAGAGAAACTACTAAGGGAAGAATTTCCAAAAGATGAGCAAACCCTTTGGGGAAGACCACATTTTGGAAGATTCAATGCTAAATGCAGGAGCTTTAATGACTTGTGGGGAGTCTCCAATCTATAACTTCTAATTAGGAACGAGGAGAAAAGAACACTGAAACCTTCTGAACTTTCCACCACTGAAAGGGGTTTTTTTTTGGCTCAGGAGTATTTTTGAGATGTGCATGTCTCATCCTCCATGAAAAAATGCTTTGACAGAGGGAGAATTGGGGGTGATTGTAAGGAGATTCATGCTGTCAGTCACAGCTACCCCTCCAGCTGAAACAAGTGATCTCCAGAAAAGGAGCAGTGCAGATGCTGAGGCAGATGCTAAGCAAATATGAAGCCAGGCAGAGTTCATTTTGTAAACAGTCTCTGTGACCCCACTTCTCAGCATCACTCACTCACTTAGGGCCCTGCTCTTCCCTTGTCAGCATTTTCAGAATAGGGTAAAAGAAGGGGTTTGCGTGTATGTTGTGGGTTTATCTCTCAGGACTAGCTGAGGTGATTCTAGGTCCTGTGGACAACTTGGTAGTGCATTTTTTTTCCAGTGCATCAAGTAAATACTGCTGTCGTGGATGTATTTTTCCACACTGTAACAGTTCTGAGGATTCTACACCACAAGAAGATTTGCCCAAAGCGAAGCCCCAGTGCAACCCCCTCTCCCTTCCCTTGCATTTCTCAGCTGTGTTTCACTACCCAAAATAGAGAGGCACAGCGTCACACCTAACTCAGAGAAGTGCCAGTCCTCAGGCTTCACTAGTCGAGGCTGCTGTAACACACGAGGGGGGCAGTGCCCTGAAGGAGGGTGAAGGGGGTTGCCAGAGGAGCCTGTGCCCTGCTGCCCAGCTCGGCTTGCAAGGGCTGGCAGGAGCCTGGCAGCCATACAGCTGGGGCCAGCACAATGGGCTGTCACTCTTGTCAAGCGGGAGGATAATTAGGGAGCACTTCTTGGAGCCCAGCTGCCTGTGCTATTCGGAAGCTGCCACACGCTTGCTCTGAGCAGGGAACACCACGGGCCACCAGCGCAGGAGCAAACCCACCCCCCTCCCTCACCGCTGCCCCAGATGCAAGCTTCGGAGCCAGTAAGCATTTCAGAGAGGTCGGTGGTCAGCCACCACTTCCCAGCCTTCCCCGCCCACAGTTTGCTCCACAAGCATCTTGAACAGAGGGAAGAGGGTGGGTCATTATAGATGTGTCCTCAGGAAGACATGAACCCGTTACATCATTAATAACCTCTACAATCATCACTGTGTGAAACTGGGTGTTTATGAGAACTGGCTCCTTTTGTAAGAGTTTCACAAACACAATGCGGGGTGAATATCAGATTCAGTAAGTGAATTAAAGGGTTTAGAGAAGGAAAAATATATGAAGGGTAAGCTGGGATTTGAGGCAAATCTCAGTTTTGGAGGGAAGTAAAATAAAACGGCTTTCAATGTGGGGCAACTTCAAATAACCCGTTGAGCTGAAAGGAATCTGTTTTAAAATGAGTTATTATTTGACCCTTTTATTTTCCTGTAAAAAAAAGGAGGTACTCCTTCTCATCTTAACTGAAAAAGACTATGTTAAAATGGAAGTTTAACATCTACAGATTTAGTCTTGGAAAGTTTGACCTGGTAAAGGAAAGACACATACCATTTTGGAACCTGCAAACCAGTCCTCCTCTCTGACCCCCCTGCCTCCGTCTCTCACCATTGTCACACACTGACTCCAATTCGTGAGCTATTTCCATCCTCCTGCAACTCAACTAATGGGCAGATTTACTGTGCACCACATGTATTTTACCCATGTCTGCAGGAAGCAGACTTTTCTGGTCTCCCCATTCCCTTCTCCTCTGCTCCTTCTGCTCCCTTGTCCCCTACACCTGCCTTTCTGCTCAGAAGTCCTTTTCATAATTTTCCACACACACACAAACACACTCCTTTCTCATCTGTAACATCTGTACAGTCTGACCAGCTTCCTCAGGATTTTTCATACGTACAAACTCAATAAATAATGCAAATGAGCCACCACTTAATTATTTTCTCAGCTTGTCGCTCAAGGAGCAATTTGGAGCGAGGGCCCAAGGTGGCAAGGGGCAGCGCGCTCCCTCCCAAAGGCAGGCGGACGGCAACACTGCTGCTCCCCCTGCCTCCCTCCCATCGACCCGCCCGACAGCTTTCCAGCAAAGACTCACTTCACAAAATTTAATTACTCTGCTAACATGTCCCATATGCTCTGTGGTAGGCAAGGAAGGCTTTAATTACATCTGCTCCAGATGTGCTGGGGAGCACTGAATGCTCACCTCCCAGGGACCCAACACAGCACCCATGGAGGTGAGGGTGCTGCCAGAACCATAACAGTGCCTCAGCATTGAGCTTTGAGTAGCAAAATATCCCCTTTTACCTCTTCCTACCCCTCTGCACACACATTCACAGCTAAGGGTTGGGCTGCAGACGAGGGAGGCAAGACTATTTGCTTTTCTCTTGAGAGCAGGGGAAATTGTCGCTCTTACAAAGCGCTGACCATCACTGTTAATGAACTGATTAACAATCATTAATAATTAGAAAGCCCTTCCACACCATTGCTCATTTGTATGGTGTTTCAGAGACATCATCCCTAATTTGAGAAGTGGAGAACAAAACCTCTCCCCAGCTGGCCTTTCCCTTCCCTCCACCCTCCCAGGACACCAGCACCCAATCAGTTGGCTTTTCCCGGTTTTCTCCCATCCCATTTTACTTTTCATTTTCACAGCTGCCTCTGCAATTGCTAATTTCACAGCCACCGGCTGTTGCTGAGGTGGCAGGTAGTCAAAACCATTTTGGGGCACAATACATCAGGCTATAGACAAGGGGTGGGCAGGAATCTGTTTGACGTGACATTGTTATGCAAAGATGCTGACGGTACCCAAGGTGCTTCATGCAACTGGATCACATTTTCTGTAGACAGAGATCCTTTCTGGGGGAAAGAAGGGCTGGAGGCAGGAGAAATCCTTTCGTTCAGGATCATGTTTAAGTGTGAGAACAGA
Organism: Merops nubicus; assembly: GCF_000691845.1. Classification (NCBI taxonomy): domain Eukaryota; kingdom Metazoa; phylum Chordata; class Aves; order Coraciiformes; family Meropidae; genus Merops; species Merops nubicus. The sequence goes on along the minus strand of NW_008628252.1, from coordinate 27,145 downwards.
ATATCTATTGTAGTCTCTGTACTTCTAATGTGGTTTGTGGTTTATGTGATCCAGCCTGTAATCTGTTCCACATCTTATATTGCCTTGAATTTGATGAAGCCACATCTGAATTGTGATAGTCTGCTTTGCTGACTGCCTTGTGGTGAACCATCTCCTACCAGCTAGGATTAATGTTTTGAACAAGAGCCAGTCATTATTGTTTGCAAACTCTTCAGGCAGAGGGGCAATTTCCATGAATATTGTGGGTAGGAGATATCCCACAGAGAATGCCTTTGAAGAGCATTTTCCAAAGTGTGGGTTATGAACGTGCAAGTATAAACAATTTGTTTGGTAAACTCCCTGTGCTTCCTCCATGAAAGATCCACCAAAGACCGTTACCTCCAAACCAGCTGTAGGGTCACGTTTAGGAGCAGGATCCCTGCCTTCCCAGGGATCAAGGACTGTACCAGGGTCTTCCACGGACTGTGGATTTCTAAGTCCCGTTGCACCCATCTGCAGCATCCCTCAGCTTTCCTGCTATGTTAGGGCATCCCTGAGCCAGCCTGTACATACCTGACAGTCCAGCTGTGGGCCATGCTGTGGACAGTTTGGCAGCAGAGGAGAGGTGGACGCAATGCTGTGCTGAGCGGTAGGAGAAAGAGAAGAGCATCCTATGCCAGGCTAGGAGGAGTTTCCTCATAGCTGTGTTCCTTTGTCCTCTTGCATGAACTTGTCTGCTTGAAGATGAGCTTCATTGCCCATGTTTCCTAAGCGCTTTTGTGCCAACAGAGACACTGCAAGCTGTGTAGGAACTTGCTTTTCACCCTATACTAAGTAGAGTCTTGCCCCATGAGAAACCTCTGGAGCTATGAGTGCAAGGCTTGTGGCTTGCAGCATCATCTCCCTTCCCCTTTGTCCCACTCTGCTCTGGAGCTGCTACACAGAGCATGAAATGAGCACATGCTCGAGCTCCACATCACCGATTTCTCCTGCGAGAGGGAGATAATCCACAAAGCACTATGCAGAAGGGTGGCACAATACATCCTCTTTCAACAGATGTTCATCCCAATGCTGTTCTTTCTCCACCATGAGGTCCCATACATGCAATGCTTTTCCAGGAGAGCACCAGCCTAGACAACTCCCACCCTTTCCCAAGAGTACCTATGTTGCATTAACATACCCAGGTCCCATGCAAAGGAACAGACATGCAGCTGGTCCAGCTCCACTCTGGGGTTTGTATACAAGCCAATTCCCTTTTCAGGACTATCATTACTTTGTAGCCTACAACCTAAAATTACCAACCAAGCTGAGGAAAGGGAAGGGGATGAAAAGAACATGGAATAAAGTAATAAGATAGAGAGTAAACTCAGTACTTGGGACATTTCAGCTAGACAAGGTCAGGCTGCACTTTTGAAGGCTCATCCCCCTGTTTAGGTGCATGGTAATAGGTGATCCTGCCCTTCTCTGTTTTATGCATTTCAGTAGTGGCTCTGCCCTTTGGGTGAATCAAATTGATTTAGTCCAGTCCTGTAGTTCAATTTCTAGGGCTGCTCGGCCAGGACTCCCTAATCTGTGAACAGGATTTCATTGTGGCTAGGCACTTCTGATCCTTCAATTTATGGCTTGGCATTAAATTGGGCTCCAGTGATGCAGGGCCACTTAGATTATGTGTCTGAAAGATCAGGCAAGTGTAGCTGGAGCGGTGGGAAGATAGAGGCATTTTTGGAGAAGCAAGCCTCCCTCCCTGAGCAAAAATAATCCTGTGACATCCTGCCTGCGTGATCCGGATGAGTGTGGTTTTGAGGGTAGGATGAAATCTCATTCAGGAGGAAAAAGAAAGAAATTCTCATGGAAAATTGGTTTGCAATTAAAAGAAGCATTTCTTCTAAAGTGCCTGCTCCTCACTTGCATATAATGGAATTAACTGAGCAGCTGCAGTTGTTTCAGCTCCCAACTCTGTTTTTCCATTTTGGAGGGCAGGAACTTCTGCAGAAATATCACACAGGTTTTTTTTTTTCCATTCCTGGGGGAGAGACAGACAGTACAAAACCACCTAATTGCAGAAGCAATGGTTTGAATAACAAATCTCAAATTCAATAGCATGTCAAGGTCTTAAACCAGGGCTTATCACTGTCATGCATAAAGAGGTGCTGCAACCATCACTTAGACATAACAGTCTTATCCTTGTTGGTGTTGTGAGCTGTCTGGACAGGTCTGAGCTATGATAAAGGAATTTTTCTCCTTCCTGCCTGAGAGCAGGGCAGTCCTTCCTAGCATACATCCTAAGGGCAAGCAGGATGGCACAAGGAGTAAGCTCAGCCTTTGGCAGAAGATGACTTGCCAGTCTTTCTGTAGTGCTTTTTATCCTGTGACCTCAAAGCCCTGTGCAAGATGCACCAGCCAAACATACATAGGAAGATTTTCAGTCCAAAATATCTGAGATAACAGGAGGGCTGCACAGCAGCCTGCCAGAGGAGCATCTTCTGCTGCATGCATTGTGGGTGTGAGTTGCATGCCCTGACGTCCAGCAAGAGAACACGTGGAGATGCTTGGAAGCGGCACCAGACGGGTCGGTCTGCACAGGACCACACAGTCTGATCCCTGCTGCCTTTTGGGCATGGCTCCTAGGCTGAGCTAGCCTCCAGAAAGCGTCCAGGGACATCCTGGAGACAATCCAAGACAAAGCCCGGAAGCAACCGGACAAAGTTGCAGCACGGACAATGGGGCCCTCTCCTCTGGGGCCCTGCCTGGCCCCTTCCTGCAGCAGCCCAGCAGAGCTGCCCCGCGCCCCAGGAGCCTGACTCACAGCACAGCAATGTCCAGGCAACGTCCCCTTCTCATGGGTGACTTCCTAGGCCCTGCATTGTTTCAGGGAAACGTGCATTTGCCAGCTAATATTTTCCGGCACACCAGCAATGATGGAAATAACATTTTTTTCCAAAGAGTCTTTCGCTACTATGTCATGAGATAAATATCCAGGGTGTGTTTCCTCGCCCCTAATAGGAAAGGCTGTTGCATACAAAGACGGTAGGAGGGTTTGGCAAGAGGCCTCAAGGACCATGTATGTTGGGATAACAGGCAAACCAGCCACAGGGTCACGACACACTCCCATGAGACCATGCAGGGTGCGCACAGAGCACGGAGCTCACCTGAGAGCCAGACTCAGCTCAGGCAGAGCTACACCAAGGCAAGGAATCACACATCCCCATCTCTGCACCTCGCTGCTCTGCCTAGAAAATCAAGGGCAGGCTCTGGGGAGTGGGGTTCTGTGCTGGACAAAGCCCCTTGCACCATGGAGGATGAACATCCTGGAGCCACCAGCCTTCTAGGCAGCAGAGCAGGGAGGGCAGGTCATGCCTCAAGCCCCTTTCACATGTCCTAGCTACTGGACACTGCCATGCTGGCTTCTTGAGCACAATCAGTAAGCAGAGAGAAGCAGTACAGTTAAATCATCCCACCAACCTCCTGGTGATCTAATGGACTCACCAGTAATGTCTTACTAAATTCCAAGCCAAACCATGTCCAGCTACAGTAATTACTAAATAGTTAAGAAGCAGCAACTGACTGTTTAGAGCAGACTAAAAAACATCTCATGGAGAATTTCATGCTCTTTAATTACTATGCAATACTTGTCCCTTTGGTGACACCCTCCAACCTCAATTTATGTGTTAATTTGCATCTGTTCTTCTATGTTCCAGCATTTTAGAAAAGTAGATAAATTATTTCTAAAAATCAAAAATAAAAGGAGAGCCATTCTCCTGTTGAGGGTTAGGCCCGTGGGAAGAGAGAACCCTAAGAGAGGCAAGTGCTGTGCCAGCTTTCCCCATCCCTATGTGGAAAGCCCAAACGCTGCAGTCCATCGTGTCATGCCAGCCCCAAATCCAGTCCCATCCCTCTGCGCGCTCAGTCCTGACCTCTACAACTCCCACCACCCTAGGGCCTAAACACTCTAAAAAAAAAAAAAGCTAAGTCAAGCAAATCATGCCTTTGCTGACCGACGTGGATCCTCAGGAAGTAGGGCACTACCTGCCTGGAGCTCATTTCCCTGCACACAGCAAGAGCCGTGTCCAAATGGGAATCCGGGGCCTCTGTGCCAGCCGAGAGCCGTAACCCCAGCTGCGCTCTCCAGCTCGCTGCCTGCCTTATTAGCACTGAACAGCATCCTTACTTAACACACTTCAATTTAGAGTGGAATGGATATTTCTTACTTCAGAAAGTCTCACCTGCCTCTCGAATGGCTCTTGGCACGCTGCCTGTTCTCGCTCGCGCTTTGCCTTTAACGAGGCAAGCCTCTTTCCTCTCAAACGGAAAAGAGCTGGCAGGGCTTGATTGAAAGTTTGGAGTCCTTCCCCCTCCCCATCCACTTAGATGCCACAAGAGCCCCCAAATCTATATAGCCTTCTTACTGCCAGGAAAGCAAAGCCTTTGCCAAGATGTCTCCCAGGCTCCTCATCACAGAAACTGAAGCTAAAACATCTAACAGAGGCCCCAACAAAGATTGGTACAAAAAAGAAAGGGGGGAAAGTTGAGCATTGTTTGCAGAGCTTGCCTGGCCTCCTGCTATGCCTGCCCCCATCTTTTCTTCCTCCACTGCTGTATCCTCAGAACATCCAAGCCCAAGGTAGAAATATCTAACAAGTCTTTTTTTTTCCTTCCCATCCCCAGCCACACTCCTTCTGCAGGTAGCTCGAAATGCAGAGATCCAAGAGAAAAGAGCATCACTCACCGCTCCCACTTTCCTAACAAGATCTCATTATGGTGCAGGGAAAACGTGACCCTGTCGGAAGTGTCAAGCAGAGGCACCACGTTTGTTCCTCACACAGTCCCCTTCGCCTGTACCTCAGCGGGTGCTGCGAGGAGGTTATTCTTTCTTTCTTTGATTGTCACAGGGAGTAAGCTTTGCTTTTTTTAACAAAGCTATTTTAAAACAGATGCTTAACTCTCTGTGCTATTTTAAATGATGCATAGGAAAAAAAGCCCACAGTTTAGCACAAAGCCTGGGCAAGCTGAAGCCCGTGTGCTCCTACCTGTGTACAGAGGGATCTTGGTGAAAGGGATCCGCAGGTCACTCCTTTGAAGACAATGACCTCATTTGGGCCAGAAGATGACCATTCAGCTGGGAACAACTGCAAACCTGCAAGAGGCTTTTGGAGGTCAGTAGATATCCATGCTTGTTTCCAAACACTGTGAACTGCATCATTGTGAGGTGAGGAGCAGGACGGAGGAAAGCTCCTGGGTGCTGTGGGCACCGTGTGTTTCAGGGTTTTCCATGGGCAGGTAGCTAGGCTGTAATTTGGATGAAAAACCCTCCACAGCCACCGTAGGGAAGAATTAGAAACAGACAATGCACAAAACCTAAAAAAGAGATTTCTATCTCCATACCCAACAGGAGTGAGGTAGGGGCCACTAGGTATCAACAACTCCAGGGACTCAGCTTGGATTTGCACTGTGATCTGGAGGCAGGAGGGTTTACTCTATGTATATTTATTATTTGGGTACACAGCAGATTATAAACCAAATCTCTAAAGTTACAAAACCATATAGTCAGTGTTTATCTGTGGTGTTTGATTATTACAAAGTTGTTCATGCTCAGCAAATGTTTTCTTATAATCAGCTGGCATTTACTTTATAGACATCTGTGTTATTAAACACACAGAGAGAGGGGCTTTAGGGATTGGGTAGCAAATGGCCCTCACTCAGTCTATAAAGCGTCACATGCATTTTTCTAGCTGCTCCATGGAGACATGTTACTGTGGGTCAAACCTTCATCCAACCCAGAGAGATCCCAAAACTCCCTCCCCTCAAGAAGACAGGGCCATGCTGCTTGCTAGGCAAAGGCAACCCGTCTCCAGCTGCATCGATGCTGCTGTCTGGCACTGAATTATTTAGCTTCCCCTCACTGTGAATGGAAATGATCTGCAGTTTAAATGGAATGAAGAGAAGTTTGCATCAAAGGCACCTTAACTCAGTCAAACACACATTGGAGACTTCCTTGCCTGTGACTGTCAGAGGTAATAACCCTGGTTCTGATCAAACAAAAGGCCCGTCAGACCCACTTAGTCCCTGTAATGGGCAGGTTCACATCTCCTCTTCCAGCTGTCGAGGAGGAAAGTATTTAGAGGTTGAGTCAGAGGGAGACGAGGGTGTTGGGCTGTGGAATGTGAAAGACTTTCCTGTAGATTGGAGGTTGATGTATTGCTGGCAGCCCTGGGCTTTCTCAACGCCCAAACGCTTTGTTGTGTGGGCTGGCAACACCCTCCATTTTCCTCCTGACCTGGCAGGAGAGGAGAGTCGGTGTTGGCGGCACTCATGTCGGCTAATTCATATGGAAGTGTAGGGCTATTACAGCTGTCACTGGTGCAGCAAACATTGACTTTCTCATTTCCTAAACTTTTTATGCCCCAAACACACCACCTCTGACTACAGCCCCTCCTACACACCCAAACCCACCAGCAGCTCTGCACTCTATCCCTCACCAAGTCCTCCCACCTGCCTGCACACCCAGGCCTTCCTTCCCCACCTCTTCCATGCTGCTGACACCAGGACCACTGCAGACTGTAGACATCCTGGAATGGTGGTGTCCCTCTCCAGATCACGTGGTGATGGAGATCACTGGTCAAGTGTCCTCACTGGTACCACAGGAAACATGACAAGAGGGCGGAGCTGAAGGCAAATCAGGGATCTCCTAACCAGAGTCATTGCAGAGACCTCACTGTGAAAAGGCTTTAGTGGTAGCAGAAGTGCCGTGATGCTCAGTGGAGACATTGAGATTAAACCAAAATCTGTCAGCATTTGGAGAATGAGGGATTCTGCTGTCTGCCATGTCCCCTTTTTATTGTCCCCCAACCCTGTCCTCCCAACATGTAAATTCACCCCTCCTATGCTACCCTGTGAGCTGCCCCTCAGTTTGGAATGCTTCCACTGGGGGATACCATTGGACAGAAGCAGAGGGATGCTCTGGCATCACACAACCAAACTCTACCAGCACCAGCACCACAGCTCAGGCTTCCTCTGCCACCCCTGCCACTCCCCACCCCCCATGATGCTTGCATTAAAAGGATTACTGAACAAAATGATGAGAGAGAAGGGATTACAGGGAATTATCAGCCTTGATCCCCTCCTAATTAATTACTGTTCAGACGTACGAAAGAATGGCCCCAGCACACCCCACAACAGTGAAGAAGAAATGACATGTGCAATTGGAAGGCAACTAGGAAAGTTGGAAAGGAAATAAACATGTTATATTCATGAATATACCATGAATACCATCAATAACTCATACCGATGATCCCCATCGTTTTTGGTTGTCCAGCCTTCCTGAGACAGCCTCCATGCCCTGGGATCCAACAAGGATACCTTAAATCTTGGTGAAGCTCTCTGGTGGAACACCAAGAGCCCCAGCTCAAGCCAGAGGTTTCCGGGTTGCCTGTAAGTGAAGTGGCTACTTCAAGCCCTTGGCCCCAGCTACACCATCAGCCTGTCTCTGCAGGCACCCTGATCTTGCTTCCTCACACAGCTGAACATTGCCAAACTGTCAGGTGATTTAGTTCTGGCTTGGGAAGAATGAGTTCTCTGTTTGCAAACAACATGAGGCTCAGCAGCCCTTGGCTGGCCACTGCTCTGCCTTGATGCCCAAAGAGGGTGTGCGGTCACAGCAGACTTCAAACTTGAAGGTACTTGCAGGCTGTGGCTACACATCATCTCTTTTGCATCACACTCCACTCAGCTTCCCTCACTGCAGGATTGTTCCCCAAAAGCCATGTCCAGAACATTACAGTAACTCTCCTTGCATGACCCATGAAGCATTTAGGCAGAGAACACACACAAGGCATTTGCACCAGCTCCAAGATTCCCCAGGTTTGTCCACACTCACCTTTTTCTTTTTTCTTTTTTTTTTTTTTTTTAAACTCAAACAAATCTGCAGCACCTTCCAATCAATAAAACAAAGGCAAGGCAAGCTGCCATTAAACACCACCTTTTAAAAGATCAGCTAAAATTATTTGCTGCTGCACAACTAATTTCTGCCTGCTTAGTCCCCTGGTTCCCACGCTGTGAATGGCCAAGATGGAGCAGGATGCAGAAATGGAGGGACCAGCCAGCATCACCTCCCTCACTGTATGGGGAATTTGGGCTCTGCTGCAGCTGCAGTTTGTACCACATGTTCACGCAAGTGATGAAGCAGGGATAGCCCAAGCCCTTTCTTTGCTTCAGGAGCTGAGAATCCCCCAGGGGCGGAGCCCAGAGACCATCTTTCTTCATCCAGCTGGGAGCTGATCTGAGGGCATCCCTCCAGCTGCTGGGACAGGCAGGCGGCTGCAGCGCGTGAGCTCTGCTGCGGCCTGGGGGCCGGAGCCTCTTCCCTGTTCTGCCCAGAAGAGGTTAAGGGAAAGCGAGAGCTAGCGAGATGTCTGAGAACTGTCAGCGTGCTGGGTTTGACAAATGCACAAATTTGAGCTGATATGGAATGCAGAAATATGTAAACACCCATGAAATTGTCCCACCCCTCCTGCCTAAACGCAGCCTTGCAGCCGCAAAGGCTCCAAGCGCTCTGGCGAGGACAAGCCAGTTAGAGACATTCAAATCAGGGAAAAGACACTGGAAAGACAGCAGGCAGAAGAATGGGAGAAGAATGAGGGGAAAAAGACACCTCATGTTTAAGTTAAACATGGTCCCACCTGGCAGCAGGACAGCCCGGCTCCAGGATTGGAGCTGCTGGTTCCTCGGAGCCCACAGGCTAAGCTGAGCATCCTGCTGCCTCCTGAGGTTGTAAGGGACAGATAGCTCACAGAGGAATACTAATGGCTTTCTCTAGAGGGATACGAATGGGTAAGGAAAAAAAGAGAGGATGGAGGAAGTAGAACAGGAGGTAACTGTGCACTGAAGAGACCTCCTGGAAACACCTCTGGCCTTCACATGCACACACAGAGGTGCCTTCTGGGTTCAGCTGTCTTACACAGGAGCCAGAGCCGGGTTTGCAGGAAAGACAGTGGGAGTTTCAGCTCTTCTTCCCACCCCATCAGCACAGGGTATTTGCGTCTTCTGTTCACGTCACAGGCAGACTTTTTAGCATGCACAGACACCAAGAGCCATTGTCTTTGGGCAAAGTCTTCCAAACTCAAGCTACAGACTCCTGGCTGCTCTTCCTCCCTTGGAGACATCCAGCTTCAGCATTGCCCCCCAGAACCTGTCCTGCACATCTTTGGATCCCAGTCCCACAGATATGTGGGAGTTTCAAGTGCTGCTTCCCTGAAAACATTTTTAATCCTCAATCTCTAACAGCTTCATGTGGGGATGTGATGGTAAATGTCAGGTTACAGACATTGAACTGTTTGCCCAAAATCACACCATGAGTACTGGAAATAGAAACCAGGAGTCCCACATCCTTGTTCTACCCACTCTGTTGGTGCCCTCCATCACTGTTGCCACGGAGATTATTTTAATGCCACCCATTTCTCACCAGGACATCACCAAAATGGTCCAGCAAAAGCAGCACGTAAGCCCCCAGGAAAAAAAACACCCTTCACTGCTCCTGCTTCCATGGTGAGCTGCAGCAGAGCTGGGTCAGAGGTGAACAGCTCTCACAGGTTTCTCCACATAATGAGCCCCTTTTTAATATCAAGCTCACATATTTTCTATTTACCTACTTCCAGTCACACCTGCCCTGATCCAAGCCTAAGCCCCAGTAGGGGCTAATCTCCCCATCCTCACGCAGCACCTGCAAAGCCTCAGCTCCACTTTTCATAACAGTCTGTGTGAACAAATCGCTTTCATTGATCCCATACCTCTCCCTGGCCCTCAGTGAACCTCTCAGCACCAGCTGTCTCCCCCTGCTCCAGCACTTCAAGCTGGATTTAGAGCTGAGACAAGACCCTTGAACACAGGACTTACTAATTGAAATAGATAGGGTGAGGGACACATAAAAAATGAAGAGCAGACATCCCATAGGCTCAGTGGGTCTCATTTTATAGCTCTGTGCTCCTCCAGGCAACCTGAAAAATCTCAACTCTTGTAAGAAAGGAATAGAAACAAGACAGCTAAGTCCCAAACTGCTAAAGATAACCCACTCCCCTACTGCTTGATGGGAGAACTGAGAATCACCAACTGTCCTGCTGAGGATCCAAAAACCCTCCCCCAAGAGCAAGTAAAGCTGGAGGCTTCAGAGAAAGGTAAACAAGCACCCGCACACATAAATAAAGCGTGGTAATAAACGTCTTAATAATTAGCAGTGATACAGATGCAGCTGAGCAAACAGTCGTGGTTCCAAAACCCCAAAGAAGCCCTCTGCTTTCTGCCCTGGCTCCAGTGAGAATTGCTTGCTTGTCTTCACTGCAAACCATCCCAAAGCTCTCAGTAAGCAGTGACATGGATGCCCCACAGAGCAGGAGCTGGGAGAGGCAGTGGTGTGGCACAGGTCTCCTACATCCATGTCCCAGAGCCACCCTGGAGTCCAGCACAATCAAAGCTCAGCAGTGCCACAACATGGGTGCACAGTCATGGGGAGTATCCCCAGCAAATCCTATTGCTCCCCAGGAACTTCACTTTTGGATTATTAAGAGAAAATAAAAAAGGAGCTGAGGAAAACTGGGCATGTTTCACTGCTCTGCTGAGTAGCCCTGACTCCCAGCATCTGTGCCACCATGGGACAGCACTGAGCAGCACTTGGCGTCCGTGCTGGCTCAAATGGGACAAGACTAACACTTGCTCAGGAGCATATCTACATTATTTTTCCCTCAGTTATACAAGAAGGAAATCACATTAGGACTGGGATCAATAAGGGAAAGCAGAGCTGGAAGAAGGGAGAGTTGTTCTGAAACACACACAAAGCCCACTCGTCTGAACTCCAACTGCAAAACACACCAAATCCTTTGAACTTTCCCTTTGAGTCCTTCTAGGTTTTTTTCCCCCTCATCTCCAGACTCAATGATGCACTTCTAGCCTCAGAAAGAAAATCCTATTGTAACAGTGATTAATTTGCTTTGGGGAATCTGGGCCATCAGATATGCCCCTTATCCTGCACACACTTCCAGTCCCATGTTCAGAGATGGGCTGCCCGGCACTTCTCTCCACAAGAGGCTTGTGAGGGGAATTAGCTGTTTCCTTCAGCTGCTGCGGCTGTCTGGCTTGATATGTTTTTTAAAATACGTGGGGAAAAACTAAAGGGAAAAGGCAGTTGGTAGATCATTTGTTGGGGAGACGCTGGTGTGAATTTTTACCTCTCTGAATGGCGCATTTCTCCATTAGGAAGAAGCACAAGGCAGCGTCAACCTCCTTGTCCTAGTACAGAAGGTGAGAGGTTGCCAGCAGGGTGGCAGCAATGCACACCCCACGTAGGTGGCCGGGCGTCAGAGAGTGAGTGCCACTTCGACAGGAGCAGTTTACGTGGTGAGGGTATTACAGTCTGCTTGTCATGATTTAAAGCATTAAACCCTGGAAGTGGTATATAAAGGCTGACATGAAAGAGTCTAAAGAACACATTCAAATGCATGTGTTCAAAGGTCTGGGCAGCCAAATGTGGCTTATGGTTGTGAATTCCCAGCTGCCCTTGGAAAACCTTCAGCTCAAACCTCTTCCAGTGTGAAGGAATTTATTAAACTGACACTGACTACAATATATTTCCCCAGGTGGTCCTACCTCCAGAGACTGCCTGCACAGGCAGGACATCTTCAAGCAGCAGGTGGGTTGAAGAAGAGCCTGAGAAGGAGAGTTATTCTCCTGCCCCAGCATTAGATGCCTGAGCTGAGTAACAGGTCTTCTTCCATGATGTGGGGAAAGTGATTCCTGCAGAAGGTAATTCAGGCAGGGTTCAAACTTAGGTGCCCTAAACCTCTTCCCAAAGATCACATGCTTATATCCTAACCAGTACATGCCAAGAGGAACCAAATTCAAATTGGAATTAAGCTGAATTATGGCCCTGAACAAAACTAAACCTACTCACCAATCCAAACACAACTGAGCTTCCTCTCTAGAAGGAAAAAAAACACACACCATTTATTAAATTATTCTTTTTCTTATTACTGTCTCTCCTGGTTCGGACTAAGGCATTGAGAAGTCATGAAGCACATTGATCTTCTGCTATGTCCCATTTAATATTGAAGCACTTGAAGCTTGTGGGAAAGGTCATTCTGATCACATCTCTACTGGAGGAGATCTGGATTGCTTAAATGAACACCCAGACACTCGAGTCTCCCACCCACCACACAGAGCTATTCCTTTGGGGTCAGATCCTGCCAGGCTACGTTGAACATCTTATTGGTGTTTATTAAAAGATGCAAAATCTCCTTTGAAAGGAGGAAAAGCTAGCACAAGATGTCAAGAAGATCTCCAGCTGGACCATTATCCTGGAAACCACCATGAACTGTAGAGGTGAACTCCAAATGAAAGATCACACAACAGGGATCTGGAGGTAAGCAGATGGCTTTTAAAACTGGGAGTCTCACACCAGCTACAAGCAGGAAATTACCAGCAAGTCACAGCTGTGCTGGACCACATGAGCAGGTGAAAATGTGACTGTACTAGGGTGTGATAGCACCACCAGCATCCTCTGACACTTCTCCTCTTCCCTAGCTGTCCCTAATGCTACCAAATGTAGAGGATATTTGCTTTAGAGAGAGCCGTTTCTCCTTAGGAGCCTTTAAAAAGAGAGGTGGAAAGGAAGTTAACAAGACACTGAAGTGGTGGATGAGCAAAACTATCATTGCAAGAGGTGAGGAGTGCCTACAGACAAATGCAGAGCTTGCCAAAGAGGCTGTCAAGAGCTACCAAGGCACAAGCTAGGGCTGGGAGGGAGGTTTCTTCAGCCAGAGCTTGAGAGGGTGGCCTGGGGCCACAATCCAGTAGCGACGTTGCCACTAAGCTTTGCCATGAGGATTGGAAAAACTGAATTGCTCACTGCCTGCTGCCCAAGTAGGTCTGTTCTTGAACGCATGAAGATATGCTGTTATGAAGTCTTGGAATTTGCCCCCGTCATGAGTTACTGGCTAAACACCCCCAGCAGCTAGCACCAAATTTCTGATCCAAATGGTAGGCTGGGCTGTAAAAGCCGAATCAACTTCAGCAGTCAGCCTGCTCCACGGGCGTGGTGGTTTTATCTACCTGCTTTGCCCGGTGTGTGTGTGTAAAGAGCACAGATATACTGACAGAGTCCCAGGAAGGACTGTGCATTTGGCTTTGTGCACCTCCAGAAATGAGAAGCAAAGAGAAGGATGATGCTGAAATGCCTCCTCAAGCCCCTACAAGTCACTGTCAAGTAAGTTTACAACTCTCTTCACATCCTTCAGTGTGAAATTCTTGGGCAATGAGCTGGTTTCTGCCTCTGCTGAAGCCTGGGAGCTCCTGGCCATTCGCCCCTTGCTGGCTCTTGTGGCAGGAAGAGGTGCTAAACCACCTGCACATCTCCCAAAGATTCCCTGGTCTGCCAGAGATAAGTGAAGTAGATCAGAGCCAGCACCTCTCTCAGCCACCGTCCCCTCTGTGTTAGCTTTAGAACAGCACTGCAGAGGTCTCCCAAAAGGACCATCGGATGCTTTTGGACAAAGGAGAGAAGAAACATCTCAGCAATGAGGGCAATGCCACTCTTCCTCCCCCCTGCCTCACCTCTTCCCCCTTCTTGCCCTCATTGTGCCATCTCAGGGTTTTCTTTGGCACAGGAGCAATTTCTCTCAGATTTGGGCAAGGACAGGCAGCTCTTTTGCGGCCACCATGCTGGGGATGCCAGATCCTCTGCTTTCCCCCCTTTTTCTCACCGGTGCTTGGAGCCAGCCTCTCAAATCGACTGACAGATGACATGCCTGGCTGGGCTGAGGCACTCGAATCGACGCTTCCCCAGGGTGCTGCTCCTGATGGAGTTTGCAGCAGGAGCTAAAAGCTGCATACAGATAACTCTTCCTTCCCCCTGCTTCCTTCCTCCCTTTCAGCAATTCAAAGAGAAGAGGGTGAAGAAAATGGCACTTGGATTAAATAAAATAACAACCAGCACGCAGGGCTTTTAGCTGTAAGTGAGCCAAGTGTCCTGTAACATTAAATAAATGCAAGATTAACCTTCAAGGCTTCCACACTAAATTATTTATCTTGAGAAGCAAAGAGGTCAGGATTGAAACAAAGGGTAAATATTTGACGACCGCTGTGTGTGCTGCCTGCATGCTGTTTGCCAACTGTGCCAGAGCTGCTCACCCTCCTTTCCCGTGGGGACAGCCTTGGGCTGGCTGTGCTGCTCCCCCGGCCCATCAGCACCCCGAGACTGGGCTGCAAGGGCAGCAGAGGGGACAAGGACAACCTTCACACTATCAGCCATGGCATCCTGCCCAGCAGAAGTTGTGAGGTTGGGGGAGAGTCTTAGTGCCCTGACAGGGGCTGATAAGTTGTGGTTTCACAGAGCACCCCACGCTCTGCAATTAGCAGTTGCATCTGCCTTCTATACTGGAGCATTATTAACCGCATCATTTACATCCAACCATTTCTGTAGCCACCGTAGGCAGGGAATTACCTGATAACAAAATACCCTGCTGTTCCTGCTCAGTGACAGGCTCAGAAATATTAGCCTGTTTAATCAAAGCACTAACAACACCAAATAGACTAAAATATTTTGCCATTCCCTAGCTGATCTCCCCCATTAAGATCTTCAAGTCAAAGCTATGCCAATTATTTTCCTTTGAGTAAAAAAATTAAAATGTAGCCACTAGTGGGAAAGCGTACAGCATCTGTTTAACAGTGAATAGCAACTTTACAGTTCATTTTAAGGTGAGAAATTCAAAAGACAGCTACGGCCAGGACTGATGTAATTAGTCAGGTTACACAACACCTTAAATTACCATCTTTACTTTCCAGAAGTGCCAGGCTTCAGAAGGAGAAGCAAGCAGGGTCTTGGTCTTAACTCCCCTGTAAAAAATCTCCCCTAACACACTTTTTTCCCTAGAAGGAGCATCAGCAACTCCCTGATCAATAACTTCCCTTGCAGTGCCCATTTCCTTGCTCACATTCCAGTCCCAGTGTGGTACAGATGCAAACCAGTGCACGTGCAATGGGCCTCACCGGGTCACTGTGTGCTGTGGCACAGCCCAGCAGCTCCCAGAGGTTTGCTGTTAAATGCAAAAATTTAAAAAAAAAAAAAAAAAAAAAAAAAAGGGGGGCAAAAAAATTATAGCTGTGACCTACCAAATGAAAACATTTTGGCTGTTTGTCAATACACCAAATACACAGAATTATATTCAAAGCATGTGCAGGAGAGAGCAGGGCCAGGGTGCCCTCTGCCCCAGGCTGGTACTCGATGGGATACATAAAATTTCTCAGGCAGCTTCGTGGCAAGTCCTATTCATGTACGATGCATTAACCCCCTGACAAGGTGTAAGGTCAGAATGGGATTTTCTCTGAGTGAAGGGAATCACTGGAGCGGGCTTTTACTCTCCTTCACAGTAAGGTGTGTGCTTTGGTCTGTCGGATCATCTGCTTATATCCATGTAGCAAATCCTTGCTATTTCAGAGATTAAAGACACTGGCACTGCTCTTGATCTCTCGATGTCTCCAAAGAGTACTTTAGCTGGTGGGGTTTAGTCTCTGGCATGGGGTGCAGGTGTGCTGCAGACCCCTCCCCCAGCAAATGCTCCATGAAGTCCTGCCTGCTCCTCTACCCCTTGCACCAAAACCTCCTCCAACACAGACAGCCTCAAGAGCTGCTTTCCAAAACTACCCGGTGACTCCCAGCACACCCAAGATGCAGCCACCACGACACAGCCAGGAGCAGTGAAGATCAGCTCTAGGAGAGAGCATCAAGGAAGCGTGAAACGAGACACCCAAAGGGACAAGCCACCCAGCCCTCCTACCATGGTGCTCTCCATTGCCTTCACCAGTCAGCTGAGGAGGGCTTTGCCTCTCCTGCCAAAGAGCATGTGTTTTAGTGTAGGGTGAGTGAGGTGAGTAAGCTGTGAAACCCCAGTGGCAGTGAAATAATGTTGCTTTCTACCCATCATGAGCACAACTCTAGGTAAAGAAGCCATAGCAAGAAAAACTTGACCTGCTTCGCTCCAGACATGTAGGTGAAGCCTATTCTAGCTTTAACGTAGTCTCTCAACACCTACTGCTGTTGGTGGTTCCTGTATAATACAGGGAATTACAGATCTATTACATATCTGTCACCTCTTAAGGAATATGTCATTAATCATGATCGTTTATTTGCAAATTGCTTTATAATTTTGAAAATCTTTTGCAAATTCCCTTAAATAGAATGGGGTGGGGGACAAGGGATGTGTAAAGCAGGCTTCCATGCCATTTTCTTCCCTGGCTAATGCCCCATTCTGAGCCAAATCACTCCTAGTGCACATCTGCATATGTATATGGGTATTTATGTGTGGGAATGTAGATGTATGGGCACAGCCAGACACATGTGAATGAGGGCAGTCAGCAGGCAAGATACAGGAGGATGCATCTATCTCTGCACAGGAACACTGGACACCCTGGTCCGTGTGGGCAAAGGTGCCTTTTTGCAGGCTGCTTTCCACCTGAGCAGCTTTTACAGATGAAAAGCAACTGAGTATTTGTATGCACCCCTGCCCACTGGTGATACCATGGACTAGGGACTCTCTCAAGTGTGCATCCCCATGTGCATTTCAGTGGCCTTTCAACAAGCCAATTTGCATGAGATTTGAAGGTTGGGCCTGGGATTCATGCCCTTCTCACCTTGGCTGTGCAAAACCTCTGTGTTACACCTCGCAGCAGAGCCAGCAGACCGATTACCTCCAACCAGCTAACAGCCAGACACCGTCCTAGCCCCTTGGAGAGCCCCGTAGTGCAGAGAACAGGACAAGAACAGACACAGACACTCCTCTCACCCCGCAGTTCAACCCACGGTTAGGTCAGCCCAGACAAATCCCTTACCCCCTCACCCTCCCTGTCTCACCCCCAGCTCCCCAAGACTCTGCCCTTCTTTCTGGCTTTCCCTTCAACACCCTGAAATCCCCTCGCCTACCAGAGACTCTCATCCCCAGCCCTTTGCATCTATCCCTGCTCCCCACCCCTGCAGATTAAGCAGACTTTGCCTGGATTACAGCTGCCAATCAAGTTCAAGTGCATTTTTAATAGTTTAATTTGTGGCACAAGGTTTCAAATAAAATCATCAAGTGCAGTCGATTAAACTCATTAAGTCCTTACGGACTCGCCTGTGTACTGTGCCGTTATCAGATGCGGAGACATGAGAATTAATTAGGCCGCTGTTATCCTTTGTCTGGATTAGTGTGCCAGGCCCAGCGGCCGGGGCTTTCCTGGGAAAACACGAGGTCTGTAATCTCCTTACCAGCACAACCGGGCAGACACAGGCCTAAGAGATTGCTTCAACATTCCTCAAAGATCAAACAACAAGAAATACACTGTTCTTTGATTTATTTTTTTTTTCCCTCTCCTCTGGTTTTCTCTCTTTCACTTTTTTTTTTTAGCTCATGACTAAGGGCATGGTGGCAAGAGAGCAGACAGGTAGAAACAGGCTGCTGATACTAGGCTTGGAAATGCTCCTCACATGAACCTCCCCTACCAGCATACACCAGGGATGTCCTGCAAGGCTGCTTCTGCTGCAAAAGGACTTTTCGTCTCTTCAACTTTCCCATGCATACTGAACAACCCTTACTCACATCCATTGAGGCTATTTTCCTACTGCTGCATCCTTTTGGTCACTGCCCATATTTGGGTAGAGAGACTAAGGGTACCACACAAAGGCTGCCCAAAGAGACTAAAAGTACCCTCTCCACCCCTACAGATCCAGAGTAATGTGAAATCACAGCCAACACACAACACAATTCACCAGGACACCCCAACACCATCATTTCTGCAGTGCGTGAGATGTCTCCAGTATGTGCAGTACCTGCCTCTAGGAACTGTGACTCTTCCACAGACCAGCCACTGCAGATGGAGAGCTGCTTGGAGAGACAGATGTGCCAGTGGGAAGGGCAGTGCAAGACACTGACTACCAGGACTCTATAGTCCTAAATAGGAGGATGTACAGAGGTCAGTGTCCATGTGGGTACTCCAATCTGTACTGGAAGATATGGTGGGCAGATGGGCCAAGAGGAAGGTAAACAGGGATGTGTGTAGATACCCTGCACCTGACTGTATTCTCACTTGCAATGTTCTGGCCCCTACCCATGGAGCAGGTTCCCACTACATAAATATCTACACTGAACAAGCTTTCCTACGTAACTTGCCACTTACTCTGCTCTACAGAGCAGAAACACATTAGACATTTACCATCACAACAGGGCTTTTAACAAGCAACAGCTCACACTCATGATACCAATATGTGAAACCAACACCTAAATGCACAAAACTAATATATCTAGCTGAACAACTGGGCCTTTGCAGACCAGGGAAGACTTACTAATTCCCTTACAGTCCAAGCAAGGTCTACCATAGAACTGGGTAAGTAAATTTTATATATACATAGGTCCCAGAGGAGTTTTTTTTAAGTACCACAGGCAGGGAAGCACCTCTCACTTTCTAGTGCCACAAGGAATTCCACTGAGATCAGGGATCTGAAAAGCTCTTCCCTGCTATTAAGGCTATTCCTGGTTTATGGAAGTCAGCAATTACAAAGGAGGGTGGGAGATGGGAGAGCCACGGGAAGCGATGACAAACAGGTGCCCGTGTGCAGTGGCCAAGGGTTGCCACCTCAGTCACACCTCTGATAGTGAGGCTAGTCCTTAACGAAGCTGTTATTTCACAGAGCAACATCGCTGCAGAAGGGCCTTAAAAAGGCATATTGCCAAAAGGAGCTTTATCCAAGAGGCTTTTCCAGTGGACACAAATCCTTTCCAATGGGTCAGCTGCCGGCAAACACGCTGCAACAAATTTATGAGAACATAACCATGCTGTAAAGAGATGAACTTAAGGGACAAAGAAAAGTAATCCATATTAAGGCTGGCAAGGGCTTTGTGCTCTGCTGAATTGCATTTGAGGGAAGCCGAACTACAGCAATTTCTAAACTAAATCACTTGGGCCTGCCAGTACTTCCACCAGTTTATTACAGAAATTTACTCACAAGGGTCAGTGACCCCTCAGTCAATGACTCCCCCAGGTGACTTCCCGAGCTGCGTTAAGCTACAAGCATTTGCCCTCATTCCCTCTGATCTTCTCTTTCTCTCCTCCTCCTCTTCCACTTCCCCTTTCATTCGCCTCTCCACTGAATCCCTTCTTTTTTTCCTCTCCATTGTCACATCACAGGAGTAGGGGATGATGTGACAAGACAGTGTTGGCGGAACAATAAGGGATGTAGACGTGAAGGAGCAACAGAGAGGCAAAAGGGCTGAGGAGGGAAGCCAAGAAGCCTGAACATGATGGAGGGGAATGGGAGGTATGAAGAGCCGCAGGGACAGCAGTAAGGCAGCTGCACTTTTGGGAAAGACAAAGATTTTTGTATCTGCTTCCCTGTACAGATAATGTGAAGACAAGGATGAGGGTGAGAGCAAAGCTGCAGCCTCCAGGATGCAGAAAGCCTCCAGAATCATTTTAGCTACTAAGGTTGGGAGAAAAAAATGGGAGCTGTAAGGTGTAAGTGGAGGAAGAGACATCAGGATTTAGTACAGAGGAGAGGACTATGGGGCAGAGCAGTGGTATGGGCAAGAGGGGCAAAGTCTGATGGCATCGCATGAGAAAAACTGAGAGTTGTTTTTATTAATGAGGAGAAGTACACTCCCTCTAAAGTTGGGCATCCAAGTGTGTCAGGTGAATTCCACTCTCCTTTCCTAAAAGGGAGCATAGACAGTTACGCATTTCCTGAGCCCAGAGCATCTGCACTTAGTCAGGATGAATCCTATAGAAACTTTGTCTCCTCAAAGCCAGACTTACGCATTGTCAGAGTCTTGCTCTGTTAGTGGGCAAGTTCTCCAGGCCTGGCATAAATCTAACCCTTATCATTTCCCCAAGAGAAAAGCAGGCAAAACAAATTCTTTAGGAAATACCTAACCCACATACCTTGGAATATCCACTGATGGAAGTTTAAAGTCATCCCAGCCCACAGCAGGATTTCTGCCACTGCCCTAGCACTGCCAACCTCCTCCTGCTTCTGCCCAGACACCTCTCTGAAGCAGCCTTCAGTATTTCTTCTGGAAAAGAATTCTCCACAAATTATTAATCACAAGTGAAACCACACAGAGCCGTTAGGCATCCTTCCTCCCTTCCTGGCTCCAAAAGGTTCTCCTTTCAGAGTCTCCTTCTCGCTCACTTTTTTCTTTCATCTTCCCCCCACCCCCTCTGCATAAGGGATTGATGAATGTCTCTTTAAGGTCCTGTGTCGGCCGCCTTGCAGCACACCCTTGTAAATCAGATAAATAGCTCAAGGATCCTTATCCTGGGAAAATTGAGATAATTGTGCTAAATTGAAGAGCCTCTTTTTTTTTTCCTCCCCCCTCTTCTTCTTCTCTTTTCAGCTGGAGTCTCTTGTAGTAACAGGTGTGCTGACTGCTAATTCCTGCACAGGAATTATCCCCTCTCTCTGAAGGGGTGGCCCTTGATAGCCAGTGCCAGGCTAGCTCTTCAAGTGAGTTTTAACCAAGATACAGTGTCAGTAAGGAATCCTTTCCTAGCTCTATCCAGGTCTTTCTTGGAAACGTTCACCTTTGCTGGTGCACCTCTGACCTTCACCTGGTTAGGAGATGTCTGCTCCAGTGTGAATGTTGGGGTTTGTCTGTAAGGGGTAACACAGGGCCACTCCAACCTCCCCATTCCACCATCGACCGGTGCTGTAGAAAGCTGGACAAAGGGAAAACAGGAACAAAAAAATATAATGAAAAGATGGAGATGAATAGGATCCCAGTGAAAGAAGGTGGAGTGTTACATTAACACAGTACTCAATTCAAGCTGAGAAGGTCTTGAGCTGGTCTGCTCCAAACAGGTTCTGAGGTCTCTTCCAACCCATACCTTTCTGTGGTCCCACAGCAGGACAGAGGAACCCTACTGCTATATGAGAGGAGGCATGGACCCCCAAATCAGTCCCCATTTCTCAGTGTCACCAACCTGTACTTCTCCCCCACCTACAGAATTGACAACACCTCCCACCAGCTAAGACCAATGCCAGCTACATTGAGTTATTAACCCTTATTCCATCATAGTGGCAAAAGCCACCAGAAGAGCAGGAGATAGGGCAGCAGGTAAGGAGATTGAGGGGCAGGCTGTGACCCTGCTGTTTTTCTCACAGGTGAAGAAAATTCTACAAACCAGAAGCCTACAGTGTTCTGCTTTTGGTGTTCTACAGCCAAACACAGAAGCAAATTGGGACTGTCAGAGGGACTGAAGGTGAGTGATGGTGCAATCCAAAGGGGATGATTACTTCTCTAAGAGATTTCCAAGCAGCACCTGGGGTCTCCAGGGGAGCCAGCAAAGAGGATTTTTTTAGGTGACTTTGCGTAAGGCAGGGAACATCAACACAGGAGGTGCTCAGAGAGCAGTGGTGACTCTGCACTCAGAAATCTAGGGAGGTGGCAAGCAGTAGATGGTGACACCATGGTGCTGACTATGGCATGCGTAATGCCAGGCTTCCTCTAAGCACAGATCAGACCTTCAAGCCCAGCCAGCTCATCTGAAGCATGCATTGGCTGGGAGAAAACAGAGCAGACTGGCTCCAAGCCCCATGAGATAATTGCTGAGCTTGGGCAAACAGCATCAAGGCTGCAGGTGGGTTGAGAGGGAGGGAGACAACAGCTGTCTCTACTTCACTCTGGTCTTCTGTGCCAGGCCACCCTTCCTTCATCCCCAGCAAAGCCATGGCTCTCTGCAAACTCATTACATCCCCTTCTTCTGAAACCGCTCTCTACACACCAATAACAACCTGAGAGCCCAGGGAGGGCTGAAACAAGAGGAATAACGGTGGTTGAACACAGTGGTTCAGAGTTGTGGCTTCAGCCAGGGCCCTGCCAAGTCATCTCTACCATTATAGGTTTGGGGAGCAGAGAAACAAATTTTGGGAAGGTGGGAAACATCTTCTTTGGAGATCCACTGATGAAAAGGGGAAGGGAGGAAGTCTCATGGGTTCCATGAGGACACCCTCTTCTCAGTTGCAGCCCGTTTTCTCACCTTCCCCAGCCGAATCACCAGAAACAGCCACCACTGGGTACCATCTCCTTACCCAGGACACATGCAGTAAAAGGTGACTCCTCTGCTTGCTCTGTGTCATCCATACAGACCCAACCTGAGCTTAAAAGCAGTACCACCAATGCAGAAAGGAGGAGCTGGTTCTACACAGCTCCCCCCTCAGCCCTTGCCCTAGAGCTTTGCAAAGAGGCTGAGGACAGCTTCCAGTGCATAGGAGACAGGGCAAGCCCTGCACATCCTGCAAGCTGCAGAGGCACTCCTGCCACAAGCAGGCTCCACAAAACATCTCCACTCCTCTCAGGAAGAATAGGCTTGATGGTGTTTTGACTCCTTTCTCAGAGACTCCCACATGGCACTTCACAATCCAACTTTGCTCTCAAATACACATCCTGGGCTGCATCCCAGAGATGTGTGTCAGGCACGAAGCACTGTCAGTCAGCCCCAGTCACAACACATCAGGGCTTAGAAAAGTCTGACTGATCAGGGTGGGGAGGGGGGAAGGGAATACAGGAACAAGAAGAAAAGGCTGAAGAGGGGGAAAAAAAAAAATAAAATTGAGAGGAGAAAGACAAATCAAGCAGGAAAATGGCAGGGACTATTCTATGCAGCAAGGATGTTTTTCATCTGTGATACAGCAGCAGTGTCAGGCACTGAAAAGGACAAAGATGTTCAGATGCAGAGTCACAGGGAGGAGAGTGGAGGAGGCTCCTGGGAGGGTCCCTGGTCTGGAACTCGCTGCCCATCAGCAGCGTGACGATTAGTGTAAAGTGGGCTGTGGGGACAAAGCTACCAGGCAACACGTGTGCCTGGCTAAATGCCACTTTGGAGCTGGCTCTGATAGCAGCAACCTCAGCCAAGAATGACTGAACAGCCATGGCACCAGGACTGTCTCTCCCATGCCACAGGGAAGGGTCACTGCAGGAATGACTTGGGGCAGTCCTCCTGCCACCACCCAGATGTTTTCCTGCATAGGAAGATACCTGCAATCCTGTCTAGAATGGCAAAGCTGAGCAAAATAGGAACAACTGAGGAAGTAACCAAAGCTGTGCTCATTTGAAGACTAAAGGTGAATAAATTTAGGCACAGGTTCAGAGGAGAGGTCTGCCTAGGAAAAGGAACTATGCTGGAGGGGGAGGAGGTCTCTCTTCTTTCTGGGAGATGAAGGGCATGGATAGAAGACCACAGACACAGCATAAAAGTTTCAGATTAGTCAAGTATGCTCATATTATGAATATCAGTCTCTTCCATCGTGCCTGAAATGAGTAAATATTCATTGGGATAAAGAGAAAGAGGAGCAGAGTGAGGAGAGATGGCTCCATAGCAAAATTTATGTAACTATTCTCTGGAGCTTAAATGGGAGCTCACATCACCCCTACTCCCAAGTAGAAAAGATTAGAGGGGAGACAGCTCTAACACTATGCTGTTTTGTAAGAGTGGCCAGTGTTTCTCAGTCCATGCAGACCCCTATCTCTGAGGCATATGCAGAAGATGCCTCACAGGTTGTGCTTTGCCAGCAAGAGAGATGTGCCCAGAGTAACCTGGTGTTGCTTAGGCATAAGATAAGCACTGACTTTCTGGTATTCCCCATCTTCACATTGTTGGCACAGTTTGACCTCTGCTCCTTGGCCGAGTGCTACAGCTTGTCCCTTTGTGCATCCATTACGTGGCAGACGGAAGAGGTAGCATTAAAATGAGGAACATGGGGGTAAATTCAGACGGGCAAGTAAAGAGATCAGTGTGAGACCCAAATCCTCTAAACCTCAGGATCCCGCACTCAGTCACTTATCTTCACTGGGGAAGAGAGCTCAAGTCCCACTGGTAGATCCCATAGCTGGGGTGAGCCAGCAGTTTTTCTAGTCACTTTTCTCTTCTAACAAAGGAAGAAATGAAGGATAGAAAGGAGCCTTACAGCAAGCTTTGCCTTTCACTGGCTCATCTGCATCATAATCAGAAAGTGCTGCAAAACATCTCTGCAAACCCGAGAGGAGACCAAGGAGACGGAAAGACCCCAGGCACCCCACCACTCTCCCCAGCCCGCCCTCAACCTGTAAAGATATCAGTCCGACAGCACATGCTTGCAAACCCCGGCCCAGCTCCGGCTGGGTTAATGTGACAATCCATTTCTGACAGCGTGTCAATACAAAGCAATTTAGGAGTGCATGAAAAATCGACCCGAGGTAACAGGCAATTTCTCCGCTCTGCTGGTTAGACGGAAGCAGGGCCCAATGAGGCCAGCATCTCTGCGCACGTTCACCTCGGCAGCGCCCGCCGCACGCTGCGGCGTTAGTGGCTCCCACCAGAGAGGGGGGTGGAGCGAGGCAGGAGCGAGGCAGGAGCAAGGCACCTGCCACGGGACACAGCCTTAGGATGGGGACAAAGAAGAGTTGAGTGTGGCGTCTCATCCTTTCTTCCCATAAAGATTTTGTTAATCGGGAGGCATTTGAATGTGTGAAGTAGCCAACTGGTTGAAACAGAGTAGACAGACTAAAACATGATTATAAGGTAGCACCCTGGCCGCAGGTCCATACGACCTGCCCTAAGGCTGAACTGCTCCAGGCTGCAGAGGAACAAGCAGGTGGTCCAGCCAACCCAAAAACCTGAGGACAAAAAACAATCTCTTTTTTTAAGCCAAACCCAGAGCATGCCTGGATGAGGCTTGAGGCACTATACAACACCACGCTGCTGCCCTTCTACCATGGACGCAAGCAGCACATTTCCCACCAGCAAATCTCACCACAAGAATTAACAAGGAGGGGTAGAGGATAGAGTGGGAGAGGAAGACGAAGGCCCTGGCATCGCCAAAGGCTGGTCTGCCCTCCTTCCTCTCTGTCAGCAGCACAGGTTGCAGGGAGGGCAACGGCCTGCCTCTTGCCCACATGGTAGCCACCAGCAGCCATCTCAAAACGCTGCCCCCATGCTGCGAAAGCACGTTGGCTCAAACACTGAGGCTGGCTAGAAAAACAGAGGGTGAACCCAATCCAAGCAAATCTGTTTGCAAATGAGGAGCAGCAATGTGCTGGCAGTGCTCATGCAGCGTGATGGGCTCACGGACACTCCCACCGTGCTAAAAGCATCACGGTCTGTCATTATTAAGGCAGAAAGCACAACAGACGGAGTCGATGCTGCTGAGCCCAGGCTTTTGCTCCCTCACAACCCCAGGATGTTTCACTCTGAAAAGTGGATTCAGATCCCTCCCTCATCTAAAGAGGAGAGAAGTTCCACCCTTACTGAGAGGGGCAGGAGAAATTATACTTGCTGCCTATTTTTCAGATCAAACAACTTTGAACCAGGCTGAACTTCTCACCCATGCCATACCCCATAGCCCATACCCACACTGACTCCAGAGGGTGCCAGGTGTAGAAATGCAGAAGTTAAAAAAAGTAAAAATGGGTGGAAAGAGGAAATATGTTGCTGTGTCTCTGCCAGAATAACATGCTGGGTTAAACCTACCCTTGAACACAATTTTATCCAGGACACCATGGGATACAGCCAGGGAAGCAGGGTTTGGGTTTGGGTCCTTTTTGTGTGCTTGCATTAAGAGTAAGATTCCCAATTTATTTTGAATTAATAAGCTAGTTAATGCATGTTAACAAAATTAAAAGTCATTATTAAAGGCAGATGTAGTGATGTATGAATAGCTAAGCATCAGCTTTGCCTTTAGATGATCCACAGCTCCAGTGTATGCTTCTAATAACCAGCTGTCGCTTACCAGCAATGTAGTAACTCTCTATTAAATCCTAAATGGGCATATGGACGTTACATTTAAAGCAGTACTCCCCCCTTCTATCTTTTCCCACACACAACAGAGCCAACTCATGGATTTCCTGCAATATTTTTCCCTTCGTTAATGGGATGCATGTTGAGATCAGAAGGGCCAAATGATGACCTTTTTGTTTTTACATCCCTTTGGAAAAATCCATATGACTTTCTGTGTGTCAAGAGTCATAATGCATCCCAGATGCCTCAGCACTAATTGCACTTTTTCTACCAGAAGATGCTAATCTCCCCTGAGAAGCCCTCCAGCCACAGGCCCTGCTTGTCCAGCATTGCCACGGTCCTGAACAGCTTTGCAGTAACAGGCTGGTGAGCTCAGCTCTTGGATGAGCCACCAGCAGCAGCCCAGCACGAACACCTCCCTTGTCACAAACTGCATATTCAGAGGATACTGGAAACCAGGGCACTGTGGGGCTTGCAGGAAGCAAAATCTGTTTTGATCATGGGAGTGGGGACGAAGGGTTAAGAGAGAAAATCAGTCTCGTTTGCAAGGTTCCAACAGGGCTATGGTAAAAATACCACCAACTGCAAATGGTGTTTAAAACCAGGAAAACGTTTCCACCTTCCATTGTTTTTCACATCTTATGCTCTTTAGCTGAGGGAAGTGAAATCAGCAGCACAAGAGGCAGTACCTGCACCTCCCAACACTGTGGTCTCCAGCCAGGAGCAGAGGGGACAGAAGGGACTTACCTCCCCTGGCAGGTCACCCCCAACAGACTGAAGCTGCATTGGCTGAGCAGGAATAGCAAGAAGGGCTGGCTCTGCTCTGTCCTCCATGGGGTCCAACATTAAGACTTGGCTCATGCAGGCCACTTCCCTCTGGCCCCATCTTTCCTTGAACGTGAATCTCTACGTCCTTAATAACATGAGAATAGTCATTGTGGTTGGCTGGGAGGCAAGGAGGGCAGAAGTGCACACAAAGGGCTGGAGAGTCCTGGCACTGCAAAGCACTGACATGGCATTAGCATGGGTCAGTCCCTGAAGACTTGGAGGCAATGATGCTAGCAGGTCTGTTCTCTGCTCCCTCACCCTTCCAGCTCCCTGTGGTGATTCAGAACATGAAATATGGAGACTAGTAAACAAGGTCCCATGCTCCTCAACCAGGCACTCACAGTGCAGAAACCCTCCTCACCCACCTTAGCGTGAAGGGGTTTCCACCATGCTCCTGAGAGCTGCTGTGCAAGGTGCCCCAAATGTGCAGGATGCTTCTGCAACTCCAGGCCACTGCTCATTCAAGGCATGTGCTGTGTCAGGATGCCTTTCTCTGTCTCTTGTGTTTTCATAACAGGTTGCCTGGAATGGTAGGAGGGTCAGGGACTTGCCACCTCTC